>NC_041738.1:18431336-18514096 GCF_004115215.2 Ornithorhynchus anatinus | reverse complement strand
TCTATGTTGCTAAGCACCATACTAAGCACAGGATTAGATACAGTAAATGCAGATCGGACTCAGTTGCTGACCCAATTGTTACTCACCCTGTCAGAGTGATATAGTACATGACCATCTTCGTTAGAATCAAGGAAGTAAGAACTCTCATTAGTGAGCTGAGCCCACCTACAAAAAATCTGAGAATAATATGGGCAACTCTCTAGGACATTTCAAGTTTTTTGAGTGTCGCTTTAATATGTGCAGTAGTATACCACATTTCCAACATCCTCAAAAGGGAGTATAACCAAAATATAATAATGGTAATAATATCTGTGGTATTTGTTAAGCACTTACTATTTCTCAAGGGCTAGGGTAGATACAAGATAACCAGTTCCTACATGGGGCTCTCAGTCTAATTAAGAGGGAGAATAGGTATTAATGCGCTATCTTGTAGATGAGGGAACTGAGGCAGAGAGAAGTTTAGTGACTTGCAAAAGGTCACACAGCAGGTACTTTATGATGGTGTTTTTATTATTATTTGCTTTATACAGGTTTCTTCATAATATTTAGACTGTAGGCTCTGGAGACAGCATGACCCAGTGTTTCTTTTCCTAGCTCCGCTTCTGACCAGTTATGAAACCCTGGGCAAGTCACTTAAGCTGTCTGACCTGTTTTACTGCATGCAAACTGAAAATGAAATATTTGCTCAATATCTAATTTTCAGAAACAAGAGTTTCCCCCAACCTGACAGAGAGATCTGAACCCGTTACCCACTCTCTCAACCTCATCATGATATCTGGCCTGAGTCCACAGAGAGAATGTTGGATCTATACTCCTTAAGCACTTTAATATTTACTGCTCCCCCAGCCCTTCAGCATTTATGTTCATATCCATCTGTAATTATTTTAATATTTTAATGGTATTTGTCAAGTGTTTACTATGTGCTGGACTAAGCTCTCAGGTAGGTACAAGCAAATTGGGTTGGACACAGTCCCTGTCACACATGGGGCTCACAGTCTTAATCCCCATTTTACAGATGAGGTAACTGAGGCATGAAAAAGTTAAAGTGACTTGCCCAAGGTCACACAGCAGACAACTGGAAGAGCTGGGGTTAGAACCCAGGTGCTCTATCCACTATGTCATACAGCTTCTCTGCCTCTCCTTCTAATTTGTAAGCTTCTTGTGGGGAAATATGTTTACCTCTCTCAAGTACTTATTACAAAGCTCTACACAAAGTAAGTGCTCAATAATGATTAATAATGATGATTGTGATAAGCTAGACTGTAAACTTGCTAGGGGCAGGGAACGTGTCTGTTAATTCTGTTGTATTGTACTCCCCAAGAGCATAGTACAGTGCTCTGCACATAGTAAGCACTCAATAAATACCATTGATTGATTATTTGATTGATATTTCCTGTGTTTACTGGGTGCGAAGCACTGTAATAAATCCTGGGGCAGATACAAGATTATCAGGTCCCACATAGGACCTGAAAGAACAGGTAGTGAATCCCCATTTTGCAGATGAGGGAAGTGAGGCACAGAGAGGTTAAGTGACATGTCTATCATCACACACATGTAATTGGCTGGAATTAGAATCCAGGTATCCTGACTCTTAAGCCCATGCTCTTTCCCTGTTTGGGAAGCAATGGTGGGTTAATTGAATGCCCAACCTGCTATTCACATCTGAAACTTTACTATCTACTTAACCAATTAATCATTCAATTAATCATATTTATTAAATATTTACTGTGTGCAGAGTACTGTACTAAGTGCTTGGGAGAGTACAATATAACAGAGTTGGTAGATATGTTCCCTGCCACAGTGAGCTCATAGTCAAGAGGGACATTAATTTATTTATATTAATGTCTGTCTCCTCTTCTAGACTGTAAGCTCATTGTGGGAAGGGAATATGTTTACCAACACTGTTATACTGTACTCTTCCAAGTGCTTAGTACAGTGCTTTGCAACCAGTAATCACTCAATAAATATGATTGACTGACTGTTTGATTGAATAAAGAGTACAAGTCCCAGTGCAAGGGTAACACAGAAGAGAGTGGGAAAATAAGAAATGAGGACTTCGGGAAGGCCTCTTGGAGGAGCTATGCCCTCAAGAAGGCTTTTAAGGTGAGGAGAGTGAGTGAATGTCTGTCAGATATGAAGAATAAGGGAGTTCCTGGACAGAGGCTGAATGTGGGTGAGGCGTTAGCGGTAAAATAGATGAAATAAAGATACAGTGAGTAGGTTGGCATTTGAGGAGACAAGTGTGCAGGTTGAGATGCAGTCGGAAATCAGAGGAAAGGTAGGAGGGGACACGTTGATTGAGTGCTTTAAAGCCAATGCATGATGTGGAGGTGGGTGGGAAACTACTAACAGTTCTGGGCTCTGGTCATGTCACTCCCCTCCTCAAAAATCTCCAGTGGTTGCCTATCAACCTTCCATGAAGCAAAAGCTCCTCACTATTGGCTTCAAAGCTCTCTATCACCTTGTCCCCTCCTACCTCACAGCCCTTCTCCCCTCCTACAGCCCAGCCCACACACTCTGCTCCTGCCCACACACTCTGCTCCTCTGATGCTAACCTCCTCCCTGGGCTTCATTCCTGCCTGTCCCCCTGTCGACCCCTGGCCCACATCCTACCTCTGACCTGGAATGCCCTCCCTCCTCATATCCACCAAACTATCTTCCCCTCTTCAAAGCTCTACTGAGAGCTCAACTGCTCCAGGAGGCCTTCCCAGACTGAGCCCTCTCTTTCCCTCTGCTCCTCCCCTCCCCATTGCCCCTACTCTCTCCTTCTGCTCTACCCCCTTCCCTCCCCACAGCACTTGTGTATATTTGTACATATTCATTGCTCTATTTATTTTATTAATAATGTGCATTTATCTATGGTTCTATTCATCTATTTTGATGGTATTGATACCTGTCTACTTGTGTTGTCTATCTCTCCCTTCTAGGCTGTGAGCCCACTGTTAGGTTGGGATTGTCTCTATCTCTTGCCAAATTGTACTTTCCAAGGACTTAGTACAATGCTCTGCACACACTAAGTGCTCAATAAATACAATTGAATGAAAATGAAAGGTTCTTGACGAGTAGAAAAATATGGACCAAATTTTTTTTTAGGGAAAAATGATCCAGGTAGAGTGAAGTATGAACTGAAGTGGGGAGAGACAGGAGTCAGGAGGTCAGCAAGGTACCTGGTTGAATGCCTGGATTAAAATGGTAGCAGAAGAATGGAGAAGAAAGAGTACATTTTAGCAATATTATGAAGGTTGAAATGACAGGATTTGGTGACAGATTGAGTATATGGGCTAAATGAGAGAGATGATTTAAGATTACGGGCTTGTGAGACAGGGTGATGCTGTCTACAGTGTTAGGTAAATCAGTTGTCAGAGAGGGTTTGTGTGGGAATATATGGAGTTGTGTTTTGGACATTTGAAGTTTGAGGTATTGGTGGGTCATCCAAATAGAGATGTCCTTAAAGCAGGAAGAAATACAAGACTGCAGAGAAGAGAGATGAGGGATGGAGATGTAGATCTGGGAATCATCCTCATAGAAATAGTAGTTGAAGCCATGAGATCAAATGAGTTCTCATAAGGACTCTGTGTAGATGGAGAATAGGAGACCCAGAACTAAGCCTTGAGGAACTCCCACACTTAGGGGTTGGAGGCAGAGGAGGAATACATAAAAGGGACTGAGAATGAGCAGCCACAGAAATAGAAGAACTAGGAGAAGTAATGTCAGTGAAGCTAAAGTTGGAACTGAACTGAATTTTAAGGAGGCTCAGGTCTGAACCTTTAATCTGCTCCACCCTCTCACTATTCAGCTGGGCCTGGAGAGTCCAGCTGACCTAGCATAAGTACACATCAGTGAACCCAACTGATTTAGCCTGACTAGATGCCAGGCTTCAATCTGCAACAGACCACCTCCCACCTTCATGCAAAACAATTGTAATTTCCAAGCGCTTAGTATAGTGCTCTGCACACAGTGAATGCTTAATGAATACAATTGAATAAATAAATGAACAAACCATCTTTACAACTATCTTCCAGGTCCTGCGATGATTTGTCAATGTAAACTCCAGTTCAAAATCTTACTGCTTCAATCTACATCAGACAACCGCCATACCACAAGTTTACAACCATCTAAAATTACCCTCAATTAGTTACCAAGGAAATGCCAACTCAAGGACCATCTACTGCAAAATCTCCCAACTACTACTACTCGATGTCAGAGTCTTAAATCTGCCTTCCTTAAAACTCTTCCAGTTCACCATGTCCTCTCAAGTCTAAATTGCCCCATCCAGGTCCTTCTTTCACTATTTTGCCAAACACCTCTCCTCTGTCTTGCAACCCATTAGCTTACTCCCATCCGAACCCTCCCCAGTTCACACAGAATCCATCTCCAGTCCTAGGTCTGACAGCCCCAGCTAAATGCCATGCCTGTGGAACTTCCACTAGATCATAGGCAAAACTCCTCTTGATGACAACCTGCTCCTGATCCAATCAGGAGCTTCTTTCACACTGGCTCCTTCTTTCACACTGTCTCACCAAAATTCTCTCTCCTGTCTTGCATCCCTTAACTTACTCCCATCCAAACCCTCCCCAGTTCACACAAATCACATCTCCACTCCTACATCTGACAGCACCAGCAAAATGCCATGCCTGTGGAACTTCCACTCGATTATGGGCAAAACTCCTCTTGATGACAGCTCAGCTCCTGACCCAATCACCGCTCCTCCTCACCATCACTGATACCTGGTTCTCCCCAGATGACATTGTCTTCCCCACCACTCTCTCGCCAGGGAATCTCATTTTCTCCCACGCTCCAAGACTCACTGGAAAAGGGGAGAACTTGGCCTGCTTCTTGCCTCCACTGCCATTTTCAAACTACCCACACCCTCCATCCCATCTCATTCACCTTCACTTTATCCACTTCATCACTGAGAAGCAGCATGGCTTAGTAGAAAGAACATGGGCTTGGGAGTCAGAGGGCTTGGTTACTAATCCCGGCTTCCTCACTTGTCTGCTGTGTGACATTGGACAAGCTGCTTAACTTCTCTTTGCCTCAGCTACCCCATCTGGAAAATGGGAACTAAGAGTGTGAGCCCCACATGGGACAGCCTGATTGCCTTGTACCTCCCCAGCACTTAGAACAGTGCTTGGCACATAGTAAGAGCTAAACAAATACCATAATTACTATTACTATTATTATGATTATCCATCTCTATTACCCATTCCAAATACTAGTCACTGTTATCTACTGCCCTCCAGGCCCCATATCCAATTTTATTAACCATTTTGATGGCTTTCTCACATTCCTTCCCTCCTTCTCCACCCTTACATTGACCTTTGGGGACATCCATATTCATGTTCCCTATCACTCGCAGCCACCCACTTCTTCTCACTCCTCAACTCCAACAACTTCTTGCTCCACCCTACCTCATTCACTCATATGCCTTCTCTCCCCTACACCTCCTCCTGACAAATCTGAGTTGTTTCCCCAAAAAGACCTCTGATCTTTTGACCTCATCCAATTTTCTCAAGTCATCATGCCCCATTTAGCTTCTAGTTTCTTGAGGGAAGCCAGATTAGAAGGAGTCAGGGAGAGAATTGGAGAAGAGGAAGTGGAGACAATAGGTGTAGATAACCCATTTAAAGAAGTGGGGGAGGAATGGTAGAGGGAGAAGCAGCATAGCCTAGTGGGTAGAACGTAGACCTGGGAATGAGCAGTACCTGGGTTCTCATCCAGACGCTGCCACTTTAATGTGTGACCTTGGGCATGTCACTTAACTTCTCTGGGCCTCAGTTACCTCATCTGTATAATGGCAATTAAGACTGTGTGTCAACCTGATTAACTTGTATCTATCCCAGTGCTTCATACAGTGCCTGGCACCTAGTAAAAAAACTTAACAAGTACCATAAAAAAGAGGTAGATGGGGAGATAACTGGAGGGAGCCATGGTGACCAAAGAGGAGTTTTTTTTAGAATAGAAGATACATGAGCATGTTTGAAAGCAGTGGAAAAGGAGGCTTTGGAAAGATAACAGTTGAAGATGGAGGTCAGGAAGGGAGGAAAGGAGTGTGTAGGTGTTTTGATAATCAGCAAAGGATGTGGTAGTAGGTTTAAGTGGAGATTTTGAGAGGAGAGGAGGCAGGAGATCTCATCTTGAGATATTGCTGGGAAAGATGGGATAGTCAAAGATATGGCAGGAGGAGGGAGGAACTGGAAAGGACCAAGGGGGATTTTAGGTAGATGATGCCTCAGGTAATTTCAATTTAATTGATATAGTATGTGGCAGTGTCATTAGGGGCCATTGATGGGAAAATAAGGAGACAGCACTTGAAGAGGGAGTTTAAAATTTGAAAGAGTTGACAAAGGCGGCAGGCATGGGAGTCAATAAGGAAAATTAAATATTGTTGCCAGGAAAAGAAGATGGTAGAGTTGACAGGATGATTTTGAGATGGATGATGTCAGTCTGGTATCTGGAGTTCTACCAGCAGTGCTCTGCAGCTAGTGCACAAGAATGGAGGAAGCATACTGTAGAGGTGATTAGGGGTTATAGGTTAGTGGTACAAGATTGGTGGAGAGAAGGGAGTGAGAGAGTTGAGTTCAGTGGAGAGTGTGGTGTCTTTTTGTTTTGTTTTTAATGGTATTTGTAAAGCACTTACTATGTTCCAGGCACTGTTGTAAGTGCTGGGGTATATTCAAGGTAATCAGGCTGGACACAGTCCATGCCCCACATGGGGCTCATAGTCTTAATTCCTATTTACAGATAAGGTAAGTCTGGCAAAGAAAAGTTAAGTAACTTAACCAAGTCACCCAGCAGACAAGCAATGGAGACAGGATTAGAACCCAGATCTTTCTGTCCAGGCCTGTGCTCTTTTCACTAGGCCATGCTGCTTCTCTGTACACCAATTTCTTGCATACAAACTCTTCCAGCTAAATGAATGTCTGTCCTAATCTTAAAGATCTCTGCAGATCTCAGTGACTTGTTCTCATTTAATCAGGCCTTAGACCTTGAATATAATCTATGGCCCAAAATTCCTCAACAGAGCAGGGAGACTAGCTGTTTCAGATTTGTTCTGATCTTACTGGCTTCTCCTCTCCCTATATCGTCTGTTGCTTTCTCAGTTGTAGGAGTTCTCCCCCTTGCCATTCTGGGCAACCCAGAGCAGTCTATTCTTGGGATCAAAAATAGCAGTAGTATTAATATAAGAATTAGTAGTAGCAGTAGTATTTATTAACCACTTACTATGAGCAGAGTAATAATATAATAATGATGATGGCATTTGTTAAACCCTTACTATGTGCAAGGCACTGTTCTAAGCGCTGGGGAGGATACAAGGTGATCAGGTTGTCCCACGTGGGGCTCACAGTCTTCATCCCCATTTTACAGATGAGGTAACCGAGGCCCAGAGAAGTTAAATAACTTGGCCAAAGTCACACAGCTGACAGGCGGCTGAACCGGAATTTGAACCCATGACCTCTGACTCCCAAGCCCGGGCTCTTTCCATTGAGCCATGGACTATGGGGAAGCAACGTGGCTCAGTGGAAAGAGCCTGGGCTTCGGAGTCAGGGGTCATGGGTTCGACTCCCGGCTTTGCCACTTGTCAGCTGGTGTGACTGTGGGCAAGTCACTTAACTTCTCTGTGCCTCAGTTACCTCATCTGTAAAATGGGATTAACTGTGAGGCCTCACCTGGGACAACCTGATTACCCTGTATCTACCCCGGCGCTTAGAACAGTGGCTCTGCACATAGTAAGCGCTTAACAAATACCAACATTATTACTAAGTACAAAGGTGGGAATTAGGCACGGCCCCTGTCCTTCAGGGATCTCATAATCTAAAACTGATAAAGGGGAGAGGTGACTGGTGACAGACGGTATAAGGAGTTATTGGAACCAAACAGTAAAGCAGCATAAAGACAAAAACAAAGGTCAATAAAATACTGGTTCTAGAAGAGCAGGAATTTCAAGTTCTTGTGGCTTAGAGTATATAACAAAATCCACAGTCGTGGTGATGACTACAGCAATAGGCACAACATTTTTCCCAAGGTTTTGTGGGAGGTGGCACCAAGATGTAGCTGCTTTTCTCCATCCCAATTGGGTTATGGAAGGTGTGTTTGGAAGCAGGTTCCTTGGTGAATTGGAGGAGAGTCAGTTCAGGAATCCTGGGGAGGCAGTGGGGACATCTTTAGAGGAGAAGGCCAACAGCCCTCAGAGCTATGGTGGGGAGCAGCAGGCACTGAGAGGATTCTGGTGGAGGAGTCCAACATGCAATCAGTGGCATCTTAAGTCCATTCAGGTGCCTGCGGTGCACTGGGCATGCTAGAAGCAGAGCCCCAAGGGCTGTAGTGGAGAAGCAACAGGCACCAGGAGGATTTTCAAATTCTTTCTTCCCCTCCAGTGCTATTCCTAACTGATCCCCAGTAAGTGTTGCTGTTAGCTTCTCATTAAAATACTAAAAAAACCCAGCACAGGATGGTTGAACTACAGTTACTGAAAATACTGCTGCACAAAAATGCTTGGGATTATGAGTCCTATCAAAGATGGCAAAAGATCTTTTAATCTTCTAGGGAGTCAACATCTAGAGGGAAAATTGGGGCATCACTAGAACAAAATGGACACTCTCAATTGGTTTACAAGTTTGAGGGTTTATGTCGCAGCCATCATCAGTTTTTCTGAATTGGCTCAGTTTCTGCCCAACCCGTTAAATGGCATCTGTGGCATTGAGTCTATTGACCTTAAGAACCTGTCTAATGCAAACTTTACTCTCCTCCTTCCGAAGGTGTTAACAAGAGCTCAGAGTCTTTATACACTGGGGCACATCAACTCCAAAATGGCATGAAACAAAAATCATTTATTTCCCAGCATCTCAGAGTTTGTAATGGCAACCACGGCACCTCAATTTAGAGGCTGGAAAAGGCAGGGAGCATAGGGGATGGATGGTGAGGCAGGCCTGCCATTGTATAGGTGTCTAAAGAGTGAGAATGCATTAATCCAAAACTTTCTTCCCATGCTTCTGGACTGCTCACTGTGACTCCTTTATGAGCCAAAGCACTACTGTTAAATTGAAACTTACTAAGAATTTACATATGTGAATCTGGAGTCTTTCTACCTTTAACAGCCAATCACACTGATTCTCCTTGAACTGTGAAATGATGGGTCAGTTTCTCCCCAAACGAGGCTAATGAGTTGGGGAAAGAATATACACTCCATCAAATTAGCCCCAGCGTAGAAAGCAAGGAGCTGATTGGTGTAATAAACAACTGCTCTACCCACCCAGTCTGAAGAACAGGATTATTCACAGATTGATCCATAATGCAAGATATAGGTGAATCTCTATTGGTGTCAGTAGTAGAAATGCTCGTATCCCACTCCGTTGGCCTCTAGACACAAAAGTGGGGGATAATTATAGTCACTGTGCTGTTTCCTCTTTGTACTTCTGGAAAGACATTACAACAAATTGTTGGGAGAAGAGGCCCCTACTCAGAAGATAGGGTAGTTAGGGAGGGAGAGGGAAAAGAAGAGAATGGTTGCAGAGGCAGTTCCATTATGTACCTGCAGTTTTTTCAACTAATCCGAATGGGCATTTGAATGAGAACATGAAATATGTCTTCATCAGAATCGGTTGTTTTGGCAACTTTCAAATGAAATACCCAGCAATAAAGCTGAATTCAGTTTGGTTAAGATGAGGAAGAAGTACCAGAATGAGCACTTAACAAAGGTTGGCCTAAAAAAGTGCATAGCCAAAGGTTCTATCCCAAGGACAAGGTTGGCTCAAAATCAGACTTTGAAGTGAATTTGACACCGGCCTCAATATTGAACTTGAATCACCAGTCACCAATCAGCTCATCTGGATGTTTGGGAAATGACTCTGCAGTCCTAAAGCCTTGAGGAGGGGAGCCAATGGAAGTGAATGACATAAACTCAGCTCTGGCAATTCTTCAGTAACATAGGACAGAGACTTCCACTATGGGTCCCCTTCCCTGCTGCTTCCATTTGTCCAACAGCAAGAACCCCTCCTGAGCTCTCTTTTTCCACTAGCACCCCATAATAAGTCTCCTGTGACCCAGGTTTATGATCCAAAGCCTTCCAGTCCTTTGGTCTGGAAATCTGATTTTCATGATTTCCTTTGTTGCACAAACACTGTAGAGGGTTCCTATAAAAACTAAGATGACTAGAAATAATCAGAAAAAAGAATGTTTGAAGAAAAGCAAATACTCTGAACTGTCTTAAAGTCAATTTCTAGTCCACAATGAAAAGTTTTTGATAATTGAGCAAGTCCACATATGTATGTGTGTTTGTTGGCCCATATTCATACATGCATCTACATATATATGGAATGCAAGTAAATATGAAGAGAGATAGAAAGAGAGCATTTATGGTTATTGGGCCATATTTTCCCATTAGATTGATAAGTTCTTCATGATACCACCACTTATTTTAGAGAGCTTGGGGGAATGAGATATCACAAGTTCCACTGTTGAGCTGTTTAGCTGGGTGAAGCCGACTGCAGACTGGTCTAACTTCAGGCTTATCAATTGCTCAACTCATTTTCAAGTCTGCAAACATTATAAAAAATTAAGTTACAGAAACTATGCTCATTTCCTCCATTCCCTTTTCATGAACATAATATAGACATATATCAGAAGGGCAGATGATTGACAGCAGTTTGGCCAGATAAGATAGCCTCATCTGATCCATATCGCCCCAAATAGGCTTTCAAAAGAAGACATCATCTGAGGTGGGATATATTGCTTCAGGCAAGATGGCATCCAGACCTCCTGAGTTCCTCAAAGATCAGTTTTTGGTCCCCTTCTGTTCTCCATCTATATACTTATTCCCTTGGTGATCTCATTCACTCCCATGGCTTCAACTATCATCTCTACGCAGATAACACCCAAATCTACATCTCCTCCCCTGGTCTCTCTCCCTCCCTCCAGGCTCGTATCTCCTCCTGTCTTCAGGACATCTCCACGTGGATGTCAACCCTAAAACTCAACATATGCAGGACTGAGCTCCTTATCTTCCCTCCCAAACCCTTTCCTCTCCCTGACTTCTCTGTCACTGTGGATGGCACCACCATCCTTCCCATCTCACAAGCCCGCACCCTTGATGTCATCCTTGACTCTGCTTTCTCATTCACCCCATACAGCCAATCCATCACCAAACCCCTGCCGGTCTCACCTTCACAACATCACCAAAATCTGCCCTTTCCTCTCCATCCAAACTGTTACCTTGCTGGTACAATCTCTCATCATATCCTGACTGGATTACTGCATGAGACTCCTTTCTGATCTCCCATCCACCTGTCTCTCCCCACTTTATACTTCCCTCTGCTGGCCAGATTACCTTTCTACAAAAAAGCTCTGGGCATGTCACTCCCCTCCTCAAAAATATCCAGTGGTTGCCTATTGACCTTCGCTTGAAGCAAAAACTCCTCACTATTGGCTTCAAAGCTCTCCATCACCTTGCTCTCTCCTACCTCACCTCCCTTCTCTCCTTCTACAGCCCAGCCCACACACTGAGCTTCCCTGCCACTAGCTTCCTCACTGTGCCTCATTCTTGCCTGACCCGGCGTCGACCCCTGGCCCACATCCTACCTCTGGCCTGAAATGCCCTCCCTCCTCACAACTGCTAAACTAGTTCTCTTCCCCTCTTCAAAGCCCTACTAAGAGCTCACCTCAACCAGGAGGTCTTTGCAGATGAGCCCCCCTTTCCCTCTACTCCTCCCCCTCCCTATCACCCTTAATCCCTCTCCCTGCTCTACCCTCTTCCCCTCCCCACAGCACTTGTGTATATTTATAAATATTCATTACTCTATTTTATTAATGATGTGTATATATCTATAATTCTATTTATCTATTTTGATGGTATTAATACCTGTCTACTTGTTTTGTTTAGTCTGTCTCCCCCTTCCTGACTGCGAGCCTGTTGTTGGATAGGGATTGTCTCTATCTGTTGCCCAATTGTACTTTCCAAGCGTTTACTACAGTGCTCTGCACACAGTAAGTGCTCAATAAATATGAATGAATGAATGGAATGAATGAATGAATCTTGAGTCCTATCCTTGAGGTCTCATAAACTGATTTGATCAGGGATACTAAGGACTAGGATAAAAGGTTTCCAGACATTGCCTTGCTGTGTGCCCTTAGGAATGCTACTGTCCCTCTCTGGGCTTCATTGATCCCTAGCAGGGGTAAGAGCTCCTCCAAAACAGTTCATGTTCATATAAAGAGAAGCAGCATGGTATAGTGAATAGAGCATGGGCCTAGGAGTCAGAAGGTCCTGGGTTCTAATCCCAGCTCTCACCACTTGTCTGCTGTGAGACCTTGGGCAAGTCACTTCACTTCTCTGGGCCTCAGTTACCTCATCTGTAAAACAGGGATTGAGACTGTGAGCCCCACATGGGACAGGGACTGTGTCCAACCTGATTTGCTTGTACCCACCCCAGCACTTGGTACAGTGTCTGGCACCCAGTAAGCACTTATTATTTTATTGTTATAAAGCTTGAGGGTAGTTGGAATGAGCAATGTGATCATCTTAATGAAAAGTTATCTCTTTCCCCAAAACATCTGTTGCAAATTCAACTTATTTCATCTTTTCATGGTAAAAGATCAAGACTACATTAGGCCCAAGACCAAGCCAACAGCTGAAAGTGATTTAAAGTGGAAGATCTGAAAAATACAAGTGCCAATCAGTTAGCAGGCTTGCTATTATTTTTCCTCAGAGGACTGACAGAGATACAAGAGGCTAGCCAGTCTGAGTGCCAATGATGTCTATTTTTAAAGCCTCTGCTTTCTTGATTGTGAAACCTGGCTCAGATCCAAACCTGTAACCAACTCTCATTCTCTTTTCTCTAGCTTATTCATGTGCCAACTGCTTGTCCCCTTAATTCCCCTATTTCATCTGACACATTGCAACCCCAGGTGCCTGCAGGTTGGGAATGGGGAAAATTTCAAGTTGATGCCTCAATTTGCTTGGAGTTGATTAAGTTTAAATTGGTAATTCTTGTTGGTGATGGAAGATAATTGCAGAAATTCTCAGGAATTGTTTACCAAACAGAAGGGAAAAAATGGATATATCTGAGTTTTACTAGAGTTTAATTAAGGACGTTGTAAAGTTCTTTAGATGGTGTCTTGCTTAACTGCAGCACTGACATAAGGCCCTTTCATAGCATTTTGTGCCATCAGTAAAGGATGCCCATTCCTTCCAGCCAAGTCTTCTATTCAGAGAAGCAGCATGGCTCAGTGGGAAGAGCCCGGGCTTGGGAGTCAGAGGTCATGGGTTCGAATCCCTGGCTCTGCCACTTGTCAGCTGTGTGACTGTGGGCAAGTCACTTCACTTCTCTGTGCCTCAGTTACCTTATCTGTAAAATGAGGACTAGTACTGTGAGCCCCACCTGGGACAACCTGATCACCCTTTATCTACCCCAGCGCTTAGAACAGTGCTCTGCACATAGTAAGCGCTTAACAAATACCAACGTTATTATTATTATTATTGTGCCACCACTGGAGTTGATTCCACAGGTATGATCTTATATCATGACCCTATCAGATTATTCCCATGTTTATGGTTGGTGATAGATGCTGGAGAGACAGTGTAATGAAAATGCTGATGAAAATGGGATTTTGAGCCCACAAGTTGATGACAAACATCGGCATCATCTCCTCAGTTGTATTGCATCAGCTTCCTTTCTGACCTCCCAACCTCCTGCTTCTCCCCACTTCAGTCCATACTTCACTCCGCTGCCCACATTATCTTTCTACAGAAACATTCAGGGCATCACACACCTCTCCTCAGAAATCTCCAGTGGTTGCTTATCCACTTCTCTATCAAACAAAAACTCCTCACTCCTTTAAACTCTCCATCAACTTGCCCCTTCCTACTTCACCTCACTTCTCTTCTTCTCCAACCTAGTCCACACACTCTTCTCCTCTGGTGCTAACCTTCTCACTGTGCCTCAATCTCACCTGTCTCCCTGTTGACCTTTGGCCCATGTCCTACCTCTGGCCTGGAATGCCCTCCCTCCTCAAATCCTCCAGGCAATCACTCTTCCCTCTGTCAAAACCCTACTGAAGGCACACCTCCCCTAAGAGGCCTTCCTAGACTAAGCCGTACTTTTCCTCAGCTCCCACTCGCTTCTGCGTCACCATGACTTGCTCCTTTGCCCTTCCCCCCCTCCCCACTACACAGAACTTATGTATATATGTATATATATACATATATATACACATATATGCATTATATATATAATTCTATTTATTTATATTGGTGCCTGTTTACTTGTAGTGATGTCTGTCTCCTCCCCTCTAGACTGTGAGCCCGTTGTGAGCAGGGATTTCCTCTCTTTATTGCTGTATTGTACTTTCCAAATGCTTAGTACAGTGCTCTTCACACAATAAGTGCTCAATAAATACTACTGACTGAATGAACGCTTCAAATTATAGTAAGTGTTGCAGAGAGTACCACAGCTACAAAGTATGCTATCTGAGCCCAAATTGTCTCATTCTTCCTGAGATGACAATGAGCCATACAGATTTGCCATCACCACCCTGCTTCTTTACCTTAATCATCCCCAATCAGTCTTTTTTAATCTCAGTCTGACAGGGTTCTGGAGCAAGACTCACCCTTCTTTGTTCTTACCAGATTCACCTTCCAACTGTACCATGTTCTTGACTTTTCCACCTTAGGTGCTTCACTTGCACTGTTTCTCCAGCCTGAATCTCCCTTCTCTGTCCCCTAGATCTGCAAAACCTCAGTTCTCCCTAACATCAGTGCCCTCCTAAAAGATATTCCTAGATAAATTCAGGATAATCCCCCTTTAGCACTTCATGTAATTTCTATCCTCAGCACTTATGCAATTTGTATATTTATTTATATCATTTATTCAACCATTTATACTGACATATTCATACCTCTGGGTGTTATATCCTTGTTCTTCCTCCTGCTTCCACTACTCATAGACCATTTTTGTCTGTCTACTCCCTATTTGAATGTACTCAATCAATCAATCAATGGTATTTATTGAGCACTGAGTGCAGAGCACTCTACTGAGCACTTGGGAGAGTACAATACAAAAGAGTTGATAGACACATTCCCTGCCCATAAGGAACTTAATGGTCTAGAGGGGGAGACAGACATTAAAAGTAATATATGGATATGTTCATAATTTTTTTGGTTCTAAAGGAAATGTGAAATTAAGTCCTTAAAGGGTAATAATGATAGTAATGATATTGTGGTTTTTTAATGCTTACTATGTGCCAAGCACTGTTCTAAGCCTTGGAATACATATTAGGTCCTACATGGGCTCAGGAGGCAGAACTTGTAGGGAATCTCCATTTTACAGATGAGAGAACTGAGGCTTAAAGACATAAAGTGACTTGCCCAAGGTAACACAGCAGGCAAATGGCAGAGATGGGATTAGAATCCAGATCATCTAAGTCCCATGTCTGTGTTGTTTCCACAAGGCCATAGTGCCTCTCAGGCATAGAAACATAGGTGAGATGGGAGGGAGAGTCAATAGGGGAGATGAGGGCTATGTTGGGGAAAAGCTTCTAGGAGGAGATGTGATTTTAATAAGGCTTTGAAAGTGGGGAGAGTGGTGGCATGTGGTATATGGAGGGGGAGAGAGTTCCATGTAAGAGAGAAGAAATGGGCAAGAGGTCAACCCTAAGACAGATGACACTGAGATACAGTGAAAGAGTTGGAGTTATAGGAGTGAAATAAGGATGCTGGGTTGAGGTAGGAAATCAGTGAAGTAAGACAGGAGGGGGCAAAATGACTTAGTGCTTTAAAGCCAAAGGTAGGGACTTCTGTTTGATGCAGAAGTGGATGAACACCACTGGAAGTTCATGAGGACTTGAGTCAGGAGAGTCAGGAGGCAGGGAGGTCAGTGAGGAGACTGATGCAATATTCAAGGTCGGTTACAATAAGTGTTTGGATCAGCATAGTAGCAGTTTGGATGGACAGAAAAGGTGGATTTTAATGATGTTATGAAGGTAAAATTGACACAATTTAGTGACAGAATGAATATGGGGGTTGAATGAGAGAGATGAGTTGAGGACAATGCCAAGGTTACTGGCTTGAAATGCAGGGAGGATAGTGATATTGTCTACAGTGATGGGAAAGTCAGAGGAGCACAAGGTTTGGGCAAAAAGATGAGTTCTGTTTTGGGCATGTTAAGTTTGAGATGTCAACAGAACAACTAAGTGGTGATGTCCTGAAGGCAGGAGAAAATGTGAGACTACAGAGAAGGAAAAAGTTCTGGATTGGAGAGGTAGATTTGGGAATTACCTAAATATAGACAATAGTTGAAACCATGGGAGCAAATGCAGTATGGCCTAGTGGAAAGAGCATGGTCTTGGGAGTCACAGGTCCTGGGTTCTAGTTTGAATCTACCACTTGCCTGCTGTGGGACCGTGGGCAAGTCACAACTTGTCTGTGCCTCATTTTCCTCAACTATAAAATGGGGATTCAGTACCTTTTCTCTCTCCTGCTTAGACTATATTCTACCTAATTAACATATACCTACACTGACGCTTAGACCAGTGTTTGCCACATAGTAGGTGCTTAACAACTACCATAAAGGAAAAAAAAAATGAGTTCTCCAAGGAAGTGAGTGTAGATAGAGAATAGAACCTTGAGAGAGTCCACAGTTAGAAGGAAGGGGAAAAGCCTGTGAACTAGACTGAGAAGGAATGCCAGCAGAACAGGGATAGGATGTCAGTGAAGGCAGGATTAGACAATTTTTCTAAGAAAAGAGGATGGCTCAAAGTGTTATAGAGTTTGAGGAGGATTAGGAGTAGACACCAGTGGATTCGACAAAAAGCAGATCATTGGTGATGATAGTTTCCCTGAAGTGAAGGGGGCAGAAGCTGAATTGGAGGGAGTTGAGGAGAGTGAACTGGAGAAGAAGTGGAGGCAGGATAAGTGAAGGTTTCTTTTAGATGGGGGAGAGATGAGCATTTTTGAAAGCACAGTGGGGAAAAAAATCACTGGAGAGTGAACAGTTGAAGATGGCAGTCAGGGAGGGTAGGAATGAGGGGACAAGGGCTTTGATAAGGTGAGAAAGAAGTGCAGTTGGAGGAGGTGGATTTTATAAGAAGGCAGAAGGTTTCCTCTTGAAATACTGCTGAGAAAGGTGGGAGCATTGAAGAAGGGGCAGGAGGAGAGAGGGATTGAAAAGTAGGAGGGGAGATTTTAGGGAGGTCCTGCCTGATGGTTTCTGTTTTATCTACACCTGCTCTTGGCACATGGTAAACACTTAACTAAGGCCACTATTATTACTATCATGATGTATTTTGAATCAGGAAAGAAAGGAGCTCCTGAATGGAGAAGAAACCAGAAACTAATGGAGAGAAAGGGAAAGAATAGGGTGTGACTGAGCAAGAAGTGCTGGAGATTTTCTAGGCTGTAAGAGCCTTGTGGCAGGGGTCATCTCTACCAACTCTACTGAATTGTACTCCCCCAGGGCTTAGTACAATGCTCTGCACACTGTAAGCACTTAGAGAATACCAAGACTATATCAACCATATGATTAATTAAACAGAAGTCAGGTTCAACCCTCACTCAATCTTTGGCCTCTGCAAGATCAGCCAAATGTGGAGGGCATGGACATCCTTGGGACCAATCACTGAAAATGAGAGCTTGGGTTTGCCCATAGGCCAGTCTGTATTTACAAGGCTTAGGCAGTTAATTAGAGGGGAATGGCCTCTTCCCCTCAGCTCCTATAAGCTGACCAGTCTCCTTGCTGCCTTTAGTACAAATGAGTTGAAATTACTACCCACCATTTCTTTACAGGGAGAAAAACCCAAAGACCTTTCCCTAAAACCTCTTCCCCTTCTTTCTGGCTCCAGAGGCCAAGTTGAAGATCAATTCTATTTTTCTCTTCTTGATTTCTCTCTTCAGCCTCAGTTTCCAGGTGCTAAATATCAGACAACTAGCTATCCTCTCAGGTCCTTGGGAGTAAAACCATGGTGGGACTGATCCATCTCCCATGAAGACTGCAGCACTAAACGTAGCATTTGTCTTCCTTTGTGCCTGATTGACACTTCTCTTTGTACACCAGCCCCTTCCACTGGGGAAACACACAGTGGCACAAGTGAGGAGGTCTACTTCTGGCATCCCGCTAGCTGCTGGATGATGGAAGAAAAGAGATCAAACCCCTTCTCTCCTCTTTCTCTCCTCTAAATAAAAGCTTTACCCCAGAATAAATGAACTAATTCTTTAACCTCTGTGGGCCTCAGTTTTTCCATCTAAAAGATGTGGATAATTATTTCCACTCTTCCCTCATGCCCAGAGCATTGTGAGGATACACAGATGAGTTGGAAAACTCTAAGTTCTTTGAAAGTAACAATACTTATGGTGGTCTTTCTCCTATGCTGAATTAGCTTTTTCAGACCCCTTGGAAACCCCTTTCTGCCAACCAAATTTCCTGTACTGCAATAATGTCCATGACATTTAAACTTTGGCAGATTATTCTGGAGGAATGCTGAACACTAGCCATTTGAATTTAGTTTATCCAGTTTCTAGAGAGCTAAAAATAGTCCAGGCTTCCTCTGTGTTCCAAGGACTAAGCTGCTTGCTGAAATGACAGTGTGGATTTTGAAGAGCAGTTGAAAGGAATGTAGATACTGAAGTTCAGCAAAGAAAAGTCAATTAGCATTTCATGGCTGGGGTAGTTCTTTCTGCTCTAGTTAAAAAGAATCTTGAGGAATTGGAGATTTATTTGGTGATGGCTTCAATTCAGAAGAATGCCAGCTGCATACTTGTCTCATAACCCATAGATATTTTACTCTGAGTAATAAATGATTGTTTTGCCTAGTATCTATTATACTTATGGATAAAGATCAAATTAATCAAAAAATAAAAAATAGGTCAACATAATGCTTTGCACACATTAAGCACTCCATGAATACTATTGATTAATTAATATTTTTGATCATGAATATGTTTAGACGTTCATGGGACAGTGTTCTGGAAGGGATCATGCATATATAGTTGCTTAATGCCTTACCCATCACAGTTCTGCGTCCTTGCTGAGGTGTTCACTTTCTGGGTTTCAGTGAAGACTGCAAGAAGGAATTCAGTGTGGACTTTCACACTCAATGCCCCACTGACTATCCTTCAGGGGAGTACTACCTTGCAGGGAATTGTTTTTCACTACTCTGATAGCTCATTTGTAAAGAAAGGGATGTTCTATCTCTTTATTACCTGGAAGCAGCATTGCCTAGTGGTTAAAACATGGGCCTGGAACTGGGTTCTAATCCTGGCTCTGCCATCTGTCTGCTGTGTGACCTTGGGCAAGTCATTCAACTTCTCTGGGTCTCAGTTTCCTCATTTGTAAAATGGAGATTAACATTGTGAGCCCCACCTGGGACATGGACTGTGTCAAAGCTGATTAGTTTGTACTTAGTACTTAGAACTTAGTGTAATGCCTGGCACATAGTATGTACTTAACAAATAACATAAAAAAGCAGGGGTAACCATAAAACCCCTGCAGATAGTTCTAACCAAAGCCACATTAATAGGCACCTCAACCTCATAGACAGCCACTCACCTTAGGGAAATAGCACATTTTGCCAAACAATAGAAAGAACATTCATTTTAATTCCATCATGATATCTGGGAGAGCACAGTCTGGGGAAACCCATTATCCCAAGCTAATCAATTTTTCATTAATGACACTACCATCTTGACTAACTGCTTAAGTACTGATCCTTTGTTTAATTGAATTTTTCCAGTTCCCACTGAGGTAGATGTAGAGGTGTCACTGAGGATGTGCCTAATTGGGACATTTGGCAGACTGATCAATGGGACATATCAGCTGTGTCAGGTAATCCCACTCTGACCCCACTGGGGAATGGATGGGGAAGGCAGTTTGTAGAGGGAAGGCCAGTTACTTCATATAGGGAGAATAAGACTTTGAAAATAAGAACTTACAGCCATAAACAACACCACTTATACTACGTTTCCCAATCAAGACCCCCAGTGATTTGTATAGCAGCTATGAGGGTCAATCAATTTCAGTACCTGAACCAGATGAAAACACGGCTAAGTCTACTTCTAAGGAGAGTACACAGAAGCATTCTGTTCCATGAATGCAGAACATATCCTGACTCCAACCAACTGTCTCACCATGTGCTCTGTTGATCGCAGGACACCTGAGTGAGACTTTGTAAATTGCTAATAAAAAAGAGAAACTCAATCAATCATCTATCAGTCATATTTATTGAGCACTTACTGTATGCAGGGCACTGTATTAAGAGCTTGAGAGAGGACAACCCAACAATATAGCAGATATATTCCCTGCCCACAAAAAGTAGCACGTATCCTCCTGTGATAGGGTCATGCTCCTGCCCCTTCCTTATCATCACTACCAGTGGTGCAAAAAACATGAGCAAATGACAGAAAAATTGTTGGTCACAACAATATTCCACTCAAACCAGTATTCTGTCTTCAATAGGAGCAACAAGATGGTTAGAAGAAGCAGCTCAGGTTGTCCTCATTTGTTCATTCATTCATTTATCAATATTCATTAAAGCTTATTGTGTTATAAACACTGTACTGAATACCTATTATGGGTAGAACACTGTACTGGGTTCTTGGAAATGTATAACAGAAGTAAAAGTTATGTTCTTGTCTTCAAGAAGCTTACAACCTGTCATTCAGAATGTCCCTCTTGTATACCCATTCTCATGATTAGGGATGGACTCTATATTTCCTCTCCATATCCCTAACTTTCCTTCTAATTATGCTTTATGGACTTCTCATCCATGAATGCTTCCAAGCTCCTCTTGCACCTCCTGAAATTTTAGGTTTGAACAACTTCCAGAGGGAATGTATTTCATTTACTTTCCACCTTTGGTTTGATTTGAATCCCTCACCTTCAGGTTTCATAGAATTTTCCCTTATCATGGTGATGTGGGATTTGGTTTGGACCAAGATAATTGCAAGCAACATTACCAGGGTGAGGTGATTTATTCTGCCCCCTCGACCTCTCAGACTACAGGCCTGTAATATCTGCTGACTTGCTCAGAGGATGTCACACTGTAATCAAGGGGGTCACAAAAATGTAAGAATTTAAAACTATAGGTGAACTTCACAATACTTGCAGATTGAAGTCCTTGAAAATGCACTTATAATTGTGAATGACTATATCACTGAGTATGCTTTTCCCTGAAAATTTCCCTGAAAATTGAGATCTGTTCCCAAACCTCTGTAAAAAAAACCCACGATATTCCTTTATAATATTCCTTAATGCACTTGTTCTGTTACAATAAGCATCGCAGGACTATTATTTAACATTTGTTAAAGTAATTCAAGCTTAACATTACATTATTAACAAAATGAGGAATTGCAGTGATTATGTTGCTTTACAGGAGGCTGTAAAAGTGGAAGCTATTTCAGCTTAACCATGGTAGTGTCTTTCATTCATTCATTCATTCATTCATTCATTCATTCAATAGTATTTTTTGAGTGCTTACTGTGTGCAGAGCACTGTACTAAGCGCTTGGAATGTACAATTCAGCAACAGATAGAGACAATCCCTGCCCATTGACGGTTTAGAGTCTAATGGGGGAGACAGACAAAAACAATAGCAATGAATAGAATCAAGGGGATGTACATCTCATTAACAAAATAAATAGGGTAATAAAAATATATACAAATGAGTGGATGAGCACAGTGCTGAGGGGAGGGGAAGGGAGAGGGGGAGGAGCAGAGGGAAAGAAGGGGAAAAGGGGGCTTAGCTGAGGGGAGGTGAAGGTGGGCAGAGAGGCAGCAGAGGGAGCAGAGGGAGAATGTTAGTAAGAATTTGTCCAATTTAAACTGAATAACAGCCTTCTTTCTGTCTTTTTAAGTGCATTATAATAAGACAATGCCTTCTAAATATCTCCGTGCATTTTTGAACCCTTCTCTCCATCAAGACCAGCATCTATGATATTTATAACTCAATTAGCGTTTTTTAAAGTTGATATGAGATTTCTTAATCCCCAAATTTTAGCTATTGGCTAAGATGCCATAATTTCTTCATTTGCTTTGGCTTCTTGCAATGGTGCATTGGATTGTAGGATTATTGAAGTGTCAATCAATAATGGTTATTGTATTGTTGGGTTGTATATAAAATAATAATAATATTTGTTAAGACCTTAGTATGTGCTAAGCACTGTATTAGATACAAGTAGATATAAAATAATCAGATTAGGCACAGTCCCTATCCCACATGAAATTGACATGCTAAGGGGGAGGGAGAGCTGGTATTCAATTACCATTTCAAAGTTGAGGAAACTGAGGCAAAAGGAAGAGATCCATCAGCATGATAAATCAATCAATCTTATTTATTTATTGAGCTCTTCCTCTGAGCAGACTACTGTACTAGGAGTTTGGAAGAGTACAATATAAGCAGTATAACAGAGTTGATAGTCGTGTTTCCTGCCCACAATGAACTTACAGTCTAGAAGGGGAGATGGCATTAATATAAACAAAAATAAATAAGAGGTATGTACAAAAGCACTGTGGGAATGAGAGATGAATCAATAAAGGGAGCAAAGCCAGATGCAAGTGTGATGTAGAAGGGAGTGGGAGAAGAGGAAATAAGGGCTTAGTCAAAGGAGGCCTCTTAGAGGAGCTGTGCCTTCATTCATTCAATCGTATTTATGGAGCACTTACTGTCTGCAGAGCCCTGGACTAACCACTTGGAAGAGTACAATACAACAATAAGCAGAGCCATTCCCTGCACATAATGAGCTTACCTTCAGGAAGGCTTTGAAGCTGGGGATGGTAATTGTCAGATATAAAGAGGGAGGGCATTCCAGGCTAGGGGCAGGACTAGAGGCAGGCTCTCTCATTCACCCCATACATCCAATCTGACACCAATGCCTGTAGGTCTCACCTTAACAATATCGCCAAGATCCGCTCTTCCTTTTCCATCCAAACGGCTATCTTATTGGTACAGGCTCTCATAATATCCCGGCTGGATTATTGTGTCAGCCTTCTCTCTGATCTCCCTTCCTCCTGTCTCTCCCCGCTCCAGTCTATTCTTCATTCCACTGCCTGGATCATCTTCCTGCAGAAACTCTCTGGGCACGTCACTCCCTTCCTTAAAATCCTCCAGTGGTTGCCCATCAACTTCCGCATGAAACAAAAACTTCTCACTCTGGGCTTTAAGGGTCTCCATCACCTTGCCCCCTCCGACCTCTCCTCCCTTCTCTCTTTCTACTGCCCACCCCGCACACTCCGCTCTTCTGGTGCTCACCTCCTCACTGTCCCCCGTTCACGCCTACGCCGCCGTCGACCCTGGCCCACATCCTCCCACTGTCCTGGAATGCCTTCCCTCCTCACTTCTGCCAAACTAACTCTCCTCCCCTCTTCAAAGCCCTACTGAGAGCTCATCTCCTCCAAGAGGCCTTCCCAGACTGAGCTTCCTTTTTTCCCTCTGCTCCCTCTGCTCCCTCTCTGCCCGCCCCCTTCACCTCCCCTCAGCTAAGCCCCCTTTTCCCCCTTTCCCTCTGCTCCTCCCCCCTCCTTTTCCCTCCCCTCAGCACTGTGCTCATTTGTATATATTTTTATTACCCTATTTATTTTGTTAATGAGGTATACATCCCCTTGATTCTATTTATTGCGATTAAGTTGTCTTGTTTTTGTCTGTCTGTCTCCCCCATTTAGACTGGAAGCCCGTCAATGGGCAGGGATTGTCTCTATCTGTTGCCGAAATGTATATTCTAAGTGCTTAGTATAGTGCTCTGCACATAATAGGTGCTCAATAAATATTATTGAATGAATGAAAGTCATCCGTGAGAGAAATAAAATCGAGGTACAGTGAGTAGGTTGACATTAGAGGAATTAAATGTTAGGGCTGGGTAGGAGAACAGGGAGGTAAGGTAAGAGGGGGCAAGCTGACTGAGTGCTTTAAAGGCGTTGGTAAGGAATTTCTGTTTGATGCGGAGGTGGATGAGCAACCACTGGTGTTTTTTGATGAGTGAGGAAATATGGACTGAATGCTTTTGTAGGAAAGTAATCTAAGCAGCACAGTGAACGTGGACTGGAGTGAGGAGAGACAGGAGACAGGGAGGTCAGCAAGGAGGCTGATGTAGTAATCGAGGTCAGATAAGATAAATCTTTTTAATACTGGGGAAGATGTTGTTTGGAGTGATCACGGAAGCAGGGGGGTGGATGAGGTGATCTTTCATTCATTCAATAGTATTTATTGAGCGCTTACTATGTGCAGAGCACCGTACTAAGTGCTTAGAATGTACAAATCAGTTACAGATACAGTCCTTGCCCTTTGACAGGTTTATAGTCTAATGGGTTTTGCCCAGCTCTCGGATTCTTGGTTTATCATCACACACTTATTATTTCCCCAGATAGAGACAGTCCCTGCCGTTTGACGGGCTTACAGTCTAATCGGGGGAGACAGACAGACAAGAACAATGGCAATAAATAGAGTCAAGGGGAAGAACATCTCGTAAAAGCAATGGCAACTAAATAGAATCAAGGCGATGTACATTTCACTAACAAAATAAATAGGGTAATGAAAATATATACAGTTGAGCAGACAAGTACAGTACTGAGGGGGTGGGACGTGAGAGGGGGAGGAGGAGAGGGAAAGGGGGGAGAAGAGGGTTTAGCTGCGGAGAGGTGAAGGGGGGGTAGAGGGAGCAGAGTGACATGCCCAGATCATTTCTGTGGGAAGATGAGCCGAGCAGCGGAGTGAAGAATAGACCGGAGCGGGGAGAGAGAGGAGGAAGGGAGATCAGAGAGAAGGCTGACACAGTAGTCTAGCCGGGATATAACGACAGCCCGTAGCAGTAAGGTAGCCGTTTGGGTGGAGAGGAAAGGGTGGATCTTGGCGATATTGTAAAGGTGAAACCGGCAGGTCCTGGTAACGGATAGGATGTGTGGGGTGAACGAGAGAGACGAGTCAAGGATGACACCGAGATTGCGGGCCTGAGAGACAGGAAGGATGGTCGTGCCATCCACGGTGAAAGGGAAGTCTGGGAGAGGACCGGGCTTGGGAGGGAAGATGAAGAGCTCAGTCTTGCTCATGTTGAGTTTTAGGTGGCGGGTCGACATCCAGGTAGAGACATCCTGGAGGCAGGAGGAGATGCGAGCCTGAAGGGAGGGGGAGAGGACGGGGCAGAGATGTAGATCTGTGTATCATCTGCGTAGAGATGGTAGTCAAAGCCATGAGAGCGAATGAGTTCACCGAGGGAGTGAGTGTAAATGGAGAACAGAAGAGGGCCAAGAACTGACCCTTGAGGAACTCCAACAGTTAAAGGATGGGAGGGGGAGGAGGCGCCTGCGAAGGAGACCAAGAATGACCGGCCAGAGAGATAAGAGGAGAACCAGGAGAGGACGGAGTCCATGAAGCTGAGGTGAGATAAGGTATGGAGGAGGAGGGGATGGTCGACAGTGTCAAAGGCAGCAGAGAGGTCAAGGAGGATTAGAATGGAGTAGGAGCCATTGGGTTTGGCAAGAAGGAGGTCATGGGTGACCTTAGAGAGAGCAGTCTCGGTAGAGTGGAGGGGACGGAAGCCAGATTGGAGGGGGTCCAGGAGAGAATGGGAGTTAAGGAATTCTAAGCAGCGATTGTAGACGACTCGTTCTAGGATTTTGGAACGGTAGGATTTGGAAGGGTATTTGTTAAGCACTTACTATGTGCAGAGCACTGTTCTAAGCGCTGGGGTAAACACAGGGGAATCAGGTAGTCCCACATGGGGCTCACAGTCTTAATCCCCATTTTACAGATTAGGGAATTGAGGCACAGAGAAGTTAAGTGACTTGCCCACAGTCACACAGCTGACAAGTGGCAGATCTGGGATTTGAACTCAGAGCCCTGACTCCAAAGCCCATGCTCTTTCCACTGTGCCATCCCATTTTGAGTCTTCTCTTCTTTCCAGAACATCTCCATTTGGCTCCTCAAACTAATGTCCAGAACTGAAGTTTTCATCTTTCTTCCTAATCCCTTTCCTCCTCCCAACTTTCCCATCTCCTTTAACTGTACCATCTTCCCTGTAATTGGAGCTCACAATCTTTGTGTTATCCTTGACTCTGAATTAATCAATAGTATTTACTGAACACCTACTAGGAGCAGAGTCCTTTAGTAAAAGCTTAAGAGAGTACTTTTTCCCTAGGCAATCCCTTCCCAGTGCTGAGGGTGGTGGGGGCCCTCTGCCTGAGCTCTACTGGTTGTGCTGCCAGGAGAAGCTCAGGATTCCTGCCAAGAGTATATCTGTGGTGGCCAGGGGGAGTGGGATGAGTGGAACATTTCAGCTGTTCTGAGATGCAGGCAAGTGGAATTTTCAGTAGGAATGGGAGGGCAGAGGGCAGTTTGCATTCTACAAGGTTTAGGATGTGAATGAGCTGTGTCAGGGTTTGGAACTCAGAAGTGAGCAAAACCAAGTGTGTACACCACTTGTACAGCTTGGACTGCCACTATGTTGGGACTGACATCCCTGCTCCTTCTCCTCAAAGATCGGATCCCGGGTTTCAGTCCCCTACACTCCCTTCTCCATCACCCTGTACATTTTGGAGTCAAGTGGAATGCAGAGGGTTCAGCCTGACCCTCCCAGCATGTCTCCCTCCCTTCATGCTTCCCAGCAGTAGGAACCCGAGCTCTGACCCCCAAAGCTCTGGAGTCTGGCAGAGATCTGAACCCAGGTCCTCAACCTTGCCCAGAAATTGAGTTCTGGACCCCAGACTCATAATGAAATGAATTCAGGAAGGTGGGTTCTGATGTTCCTCAACAGGAGGAGCAGACTCTGGTGACTGAGACTAAAGATTGGCTGCAGGAATGGAATGACAACTCAATAACAAATGAAAGCCCCCAGAGGATTAATGCCAGAGTGACTGTCGCAGGGAGAGAATTATGTAAATGGCCAGAATAATAAAAGGCCAAACCTGTAGGCAACACATGTTCAGTGTCTGGACCCACAGATATGTATTTGGGACCTCTGGGAGGGAGTGGAAATAAAGGTACTTGGACTATAAGCACTACTATTTGGGTGTTTTCAATGTAACACTTTTGTGAGGAGTGGTAGATACTATGATAGAATTAGTTGATACAGTCAGTCTTCTCAAGGAGATTATAGTTTGTCAGGGAAGACAGAATAAATAAATCACAGCTAGGAGTAGAAGTAGTATTAGTATTTATTGAATGTCCACTTTGTTATATTCCCTGTATAAGGCACTTGGGAAGTGAAGAATAAAGAGGGAGAAATAATGAAGTGTGGAAGATATATACCTGGGTGATGAGGGAAGTTGCAAGTACTTAAATTGCTTAGGTAGTGTGGAAGTGCTGAAACTCAAGGGAGTGGATATAAAGTGGGATGATTAGAAATTAATCTGGAAAACCCTCCTGGAAGAGGTTTGATTTCAGAAGTGCTTTAAAGTACTGTTATTGAGCTCCCATATCAAATTAGCCTTTAAATCGTGCCTATTTCTCCTCCAAGGAACTTCAAAGTTTTCACCCCTTTCTCTCCACCTGAACAACAACAGCCATGGATCATTCATTCATACATTCAATCAATCGCATTTATTGAGTACTTACTATGTGCAGAGAACTGTACTAAGTGCTTTGGAAAGTAAAATACAACAATAAGCAGGCACATTTCCTGCCCACAAGCTTACAGTCTAGAAGGGGGAGACAGACATCAGTACAAATAAATAAATTACAGGTATGTACATAAATTTTGTGGGGTTGGGAGAAGGTCAGGATAACGCAGAAGGGAGTGGGCGAATAGGAAAGGGGGTGCCTAGTCTGGGAAGGTTTCTTGGAGGAGATATGCCTTTAATAAGGCTGTGAATCAGGGGAGATAAATTGTCTGTCGAATTTGAGGAGGAAGGGTGTTCCAGGCCAGATGCAGGATGTGCGCCAGGGGTCAGTGGTGAGACAGGCGAGACTGAGGCATATTGAGAAAGTTAGCACTACAGAAACAAAGTGGGTGGTCTGGGTTGTAGGAGAATAGCAAGGCAAGGAAGGAAGGGGCAAGATGATGAAGTGCTTTAAAGCCAATGGTGAGGAGTTTTTCTTTGATGCAGAAGTGGATGGGCAACCACTGGAGTTTTTTGAGGAGTGGGGAAATATGTCCTGAGTGTTTTTGCTGAAAAATGATCCAGGCAGTTTAGTGAAGTATGGACTGGAGTAGGGAAAGACAGGATGCTGGTAGTTCAGCAAGGAGGTTGATACTGTAATCCAGATGGGATAGGATGAATGATTGAATTAACATAGTGGTAGTTTGGATGTAGAGGAAAGGGCAGATTTTAGCTATGTTGTGAAGGTGGAACTTAGAATTTAGTGATGGATTGAATAGGTGGATTGAATGAGAGAGAGAAGTCAAGGATAATGCCAAGGTTACAGGCTACTGAGACAGGAAAGATGGTGGTGCCATCTACAGTGATGGGAAAGTCATCGGGAGAACAGGTTTGGTAGGGAAGATAAGACTTTCTGTTCTGGATATGTTAAACTCGAAGTGGTGGAACGACATCTAAATAGAGATGTCTTGAAGGCAAGAGGAAATGTGAGACTGCAGAGAAGGAGAGAGATCAAGGCTGGAGATGTAGATTTGGGTATCATCTGCCTAGAGGTGGTAGTTGAAGCAATGGGAGTGAATGAGTTCTCCATGGGAGTGGGTATAGATGAATAAAAGAAGGGGACTCATAACTGAACCTTGAGAATCCCCCACTGCAAGGGGGTGAGAGGCAGAGGAGGATCCTACAAAGGATACTAAGAATGAGCAACCAGGGAGATAAGAGAACCAGAAAGGGACAGTGTCAGTGAAGCCAAGATTAGATAACGTTTCCAGGAGAAGGGGATGGTCCATAATGTTGAAGGCAGCTGAGAGGTCCTGAAGGATTAGAATGGAGTAGAGATTGTTGGATTTGTCATGAAGGAGATCACTTGTGACCTTTGAGAGGGCAGTTTCTGTGAAGTGAAGGAGAGACCACTTTACCTCTACTCTACTCCGTCCTAATCCTCCAGGACCTTTCAGCTACCTTTGACATTGTGGAACATTCCCTTCTCCTGGAAACGTTATCCAACCTCACCTTCATTGGCTCTGTCCTCTCCTGGTTCTCCTCTTTTCTTTCTGGCCATTCATTCTCAATCTCCATCGTGGGATCCTCCTCTGCCTCCTACCCCGTAACTGTGGGGATCCCTCAAGATTCACTCTGGGTCCCCTTCTATTCTCCATCTACACCCACTCCCTTGGAGAACTCATTCGCTCCCATGACTTCAACCAACAGATTTATGCAGATGATACCCAAATCTACATCTCCAGCCTTGATCTCTCTCCCTTTCTGCAGTCTTGCATTTCCTCTTGCCTTCAAGACATCTCTAACATCTCTACTTGGATGACATCTGATCACCTCAAGCTTAATATGTCCAAAACCAAATTCCTTATCTTCCCTCTCAAACCCTGTCCTCACCATGACTTTCCAATCACTGTAGATGGCATCACCACCCTTCCTGTCTCACAAGCCCATAACCTTGGTATTATCCTTGACTCCTCTCTCTCATTCATCCACATACTCAATCTGCCACCAAGTCCTGCTGGTCTCACTACACAACATCACTAAAATCCACCTTTTCCTCTCCATCCAAACTGCCATCATGTTAATACAATCGTCCTATCCCTCCCGGATTACTCTATCAGCCTCCTTACTGACCTCCCAGCCTCCTTTCTCTCCCTACTCCAGTCCATACTTCACTCTGCTGCCCAGGTCATTTTTCTGCAGAAACGCTTAGGACATCTTTCCCCAGTGCTCAGAAAATTCCAGAAGTTTCAGCAGCATGGCTTAGTAGAAAGAGCACGGGCTTGGGAGTCACAGGTCGTGGTTCTAATCCCAGCTCTGCCATTTATGGAGACAAGTCACTTAACTTCTCTGTGCCTCAGTCACGTCATCTATAAAATGGAGATTAAGACTGTGAGCCCCACATGGGACAACATAATTACCTTGTATCTACCCCAGTGTTTGAACAATGCTTGGCACATAGTAAACACTTAACAAATACCATTAACATCATCATCATCCATCTCTGCATCAGACGGAAACTCCACACTATTGGCTTTAAAGTATTCAATACCCTTACCCCCTCCTACCTCACTTCACTACTCTCTGGCTACAGCCCAGCCTGCGCACTTCACTCCTCTAATGCTAACTTTCTCACTGTACCTCACGTGGTACAGGGACTGTGTCAAACCTAATTAACTTGACTCTACCCCAGCTCTTAAAGTCATTCATTCAATTGTATTTGTTGAGTGCTTACTGTGTACGAAGCACTGTACTAAGTGCTTGGAAGAGTACAACATACAACAAACAGACACATTCCTACAAAGTCTAGAGTCTTAAAATGGTATTTGACCCATTGTAAGTGCTTACCAATTACCATAAAAAAAGAAGAGAAATTAGTCAAGGAAGGCTACTTGGAGGATTTATGACCTTAATAATGATGATGATGATGGTATTTGTTAAGTGCTTACTATGTGCAAAGCATTGTTCTAAGCACTGGGAGTGGGGATACAAGGTGATCAGGTTATCCCACGTGGGGCTCACAGTCTTAATCCCCATTTGACAGATGAAGGAACTGAGGCACAGAGAAGTTAAGTGACTTGCCCAAAGTCACACAGCTAACAAGTGGGACCTGGATCTAGAACCCATGACCTCTGACTCCCAAGCCTGTGCTCTTTCCACTGAGCCACGCTGCTTCTCTAGGGTTTTGAGGATAGAGGGAGAAGTGGTTTGAAAGATATGAAGGGACGGGAAGGAGGAGTAGGAGGGAGGGTGTGAACAAGATTAATTAATTCATTCATTCATTCAATCATATTTATTGAGCACTTACTGTGTGTAGAGCACAGTACTAAGCACTTGGAAAGTAAAATTCGGCAACAGATAGAGACAATCCCTACCCAACAACGGGCTCACAGTCTAGAAGTGGGAGACAGACAGCAAAACAAAACAAGTAGACAGGCTTCAATAGCATCAAAATAGATAAATAGAATTATAGATATATACACATCATTAATAAAGTGAATAGACTAATAAATATGTACAAATATACACAAGTGCTGTGGGTTGGGGAAGGGGGTAGAGCATAGGGAGGGAGTAGGGGTGATGGCAAGGGGAAGAGAAGCAGAGGTAAAGGGGGTCTCAGTCTGGGAAGGCCTCCTGCAGGAGGTGAGCTCTCAATAGGGCTGTGAAGGGGAGAAGAGAGATAGTTTAGTGGATGTGAAAAGGGAGGGTATTCCAGGTCAGTGGTAGGACGAGGGCCAAGGGTCAATGGTAGGACAGGCGAGAACAAGGCACAGGGAGGAGGTTAGAGGAAGAGGAGCAGAGTGTGTGCGATGGGTTGTAGAAGGAGAGAATGGAGGTGAGGTAGGAGGGGGCAAGGTGATGGAGAGCTTTGAAGCCAATAGTGAGGGGTTTTTGCTTTAAGCGAAGGTCGATAGGCAACCACTGGAGATTTTTGAGAAGGGGAGTGACGTGCCCAGAGCTTTTCTGAAGAAAGATAATCCAGCCAACAGAGTGAAGTATAGACTGAAGCAGGGAGACAGACAGGAGGATGGGAGATCAGAAAGGAGTCTGATGCACTAATCCAGTCAGGATATGATGAGAGATTGTACGAGCAAGGTAGTAGTTTGGATGGAGAGGAAAGGGCGGATCTGGCAATGTTGTGAAGGTGAGACCGGCAGGTTTGGATGACAGATTGGGTGTGTGGGGGTTTGAGAGAGCAGAGTATGAGAGAGTAGAGTCAAGGACGACACCAAGGTTGCACGCTTGTGAGATGGAAAGGATGGTGGTGCCATCCACAATGATAGGAAAATCAGAGAGAGGAAAGGGTTTGGGAGGGATGATAAGGAGCTCAGTGTTGGACATGTTGAGTTTTAGGTGGTGGGTGGACATCCAGGTGGAGATGTCTGAAGGCAGGAGGAGATACGAGCCTGGAAGAAGGAAGAGAGAACAGGGGAGGAGGTGTAGATTTGGGTGTCATCTGCATAGAGATGATAGTTGAAGCCGTGGGAGTGAATGAGTTCACGAAGGGAGTGAGTATAGATGGAGAACAGAAGGGGACCAGGAACTGACCCTTGACCCCTACAGTTAGGGGATGGGAGGGGGAGGAGGAGCCCGTGAAGGAGATTAAGAATGAAGAAGGAGAAACAGCAGAGGACAGAGTCAGTAAAGCCAAGGTTGGATAACGTGTTGAGGAGACGGGGATGGTCGACAGGGTCAAAGGCATCTGAGAGGTCGAGGAGGATTAGGATAGAGTAGGAGCCATTGGATTTGGCAAGAAGGAGGTCACTGCTGACCTTTGAGAGGGCAGTTTTGGTGAGTGGAGGGGACGGAAGCCAGATAGGAGAGAGTCCAGGAGAAAGTGGAGTTGAGGAATTTGAGGCAGCTAGTATAGACCACTTGCTCTAGGAGTTTGGAAAGGAGGGGTGGAGAGAAATAAGGCGATAAGTAGAGTGGGCAGTGGGCTCAAGAGAGAGTTTTTTTAGAATGGGGGAGAATGGACATGTTTGAAGGCAGAGGGGAAGAAGCCATTGGAGAGTGATTGGTTGAAAATGGAAGTTAAGGAGGGGAAGAGGGAAGGGGTGAGAATTTTTATAAGGTAAGAGGAAATGGGATCTGAAGCACAGGTGGAGGGGATGGCACTTAATGATAATAATAATGATGGTATTTGTTCATTGTTTACTATGTGCAAAGCACTGTTCTAAGCGCTGGGAAGGATGCAAGGTGATCAGGTTGTCCCACGTGGAGCTCACAGTCTTAATCCCCATTCTACGGATGGGTTAATTGAGGCACAGAGAATAATAATGTTGGTATTTGTTAAGCACTTAACTATGGGCAGAGCACTGTTCTAAGCTCAGTGGGGGGGGGAATACAAAGGTGATCAGGTTGTCCCACGTGAGGCTCACAGTTTTTAATCCCCATTTTACAGATGAGGGAACCGAGGCACAGAGAAGTGAAGTGACTTGCCCAAATTCACACAGCTGGCAAGTGGCGGATCTGGAACTTGAACCCATGACCTCTGACTCCAAACCTCATGCTCTTTCCACTGAGCCACGCTGCTTCTCTAAGAGATCTCCTCTGAAGATTCTGCTGGGAAAGATGGGAAAGTAGAGGAAGGGGTTGAGAGTAGTGGGGGATGGAGAAGGGGGAGGAGTAACTTTGGGGAGCTCAGACCTGATGGTGTTAATTTTCCTAATGAAGTAGGTGGCCAGATGGTTGGGTGTGAGGGATGGAGGAAGGGGAGGAACAGGGGGATTTATGAGGGAGTTAAATGTCCAGAACAGCTGACGGGGTGATGGGCATGGGTGTCAAGAAGAGAAGAAAAATAGTTTTGCCTGGCAGAGGAGCATTCAGAGTTTAAGGCAGGAAAGGATAAAATTAAAGTGCAAAAGGTTGGCCTGCCCTTTAGACTTTTGCCAGCAACGTCCAGCAGCTGGAGCATAAGAGCATAAGAGCGAAGAAGTCAAACAGTGGCAGTGATACAGGGCTGTAGGTAGTGGTGCAAGAGCGATGAAGGGATAGGGGAGTGAATGAGTCGAGTTGAGTAGAGAAGGTGGAGTTGAGAGCATCAATCTGGTCATCAAGAGTGGGTAGAGTGGATAAGGAGGCAAGGTGGAGTGTGAAGTGACGAGAGGGATGAATGGAATTTAGAGAGTGGCGGTTTCTGTTAGGGAGTAAACAAAAAAAAAGTTGGTATTTGTTAAGCGCTTACTATGTGCAAAGCACTGTTCTAAGCACTGGGGGGAAACAAAGTGATCAGGTTGTCCCACGTGGGGCTTACAGTTTTAATCCCCATTTTACAGATGAGGTAACTGAGGCACAGAGAAGTGAAATGACTTGCCCAAAGTCACCCAGCTGACAAGGGGCAGAGCTGGGATTAGAACCCATGACCTCTGCCTCCCAAGCCCGGGCTCTTTCCACTAAGCCACGCTGCTTCCCAAGTAATACAGATTTACAGAGGGAGGAGTGTGAGAGAAAAGGCAGGTGGGAAGATTATGGTCAGAAAAAGGGATTTCAGAGTTGGTGAGGGTGGAGATAGTGCACTGGTAAGAGATGGTGAAATTGAGGGTGTGAGAAATTGAGGCTCCTCAATTGAGGAGCAGCATGGCTCAGTGGAAAGAACTCGGGCTTGGGAGTCAGAGGTCATGGGTTCAAATCCTGGCTCTGCCACTTGCCAGCTGTGTGACCGTGGGCAAGTCACTTCACTTCTCGGTGCCTCAGTTCCCTCATCTGTAAAATGGGGATTCAGACTGTGAGTCCCACATAGGACAACCTGATTACCCTGTATCTCCCCCAGGGCTTAGAACAGTGCTCTGCACATAGTAAACGCTTAACAAATACCAACATTATTGACCAAGTTGGTGAGTGGGTGAGGTGGGGTGGAGCAGGAGGTTGGCAGAGTCAAGAAATGATAGAAGGTGGGCAGCCGAGGAGTCATCGGGTACAACCATGTGGATATTGAAGTCTCCGAGGATCAAAGTGGGCATGGAGAAAGAGAGAAAGAAGGTGAGAAAGGGGTCAAAATGGTTAAAGAAGTTGGAGGTAGCACCAGGGAGCTGTAGATGATGGCTACAAGAATCTGGAGGGGGTAGTAGAGGCGGATAATATGGGCTTCAAAGGAGGGGAAGGAAAGGGAAGGGGGGGGAGGGATCATGCAAAAGCAGCATTGGGGTGCTAAGTTTGGGAGCAAGGCTCAGTGACTAGGCTGGCATTAGAGGAGCAAGTTATGCCGGCTGCATTGTAGTGGGAGAAGAGTGAGGATAAGTGGTGGGGAGAGAGCTGACTGACCACCTTAAAGCTGATGTTCAGGAGTTTCTCTCTGATGCAAGAATGGATGGACAAAGTTTGGAGGTCCTTGAGGCATAGGATGATATAAGCAAAATGTTGTTTTGGAAAAGCAATGTTGTCTATTGTATAAAGCATGGGCCTGAAACCCAGAAGACTTGGTTCTTAATTCTGGCCCACCATTTGTCTGTTGTGTGTTCTTGGGCAAGTCACTTAACTTTTTGGGGCCTCAGTTTCTTCAACTGGGACTATATCCTACCTGATTAACTTGTTTATACCCCAGGACTTAGAGTAGTGCTTGATACATACTAACTGTATAATAAATACAATGAAAAAAATTTATCCAGACAACAGAGTGAAGTGTGGATTGGAGAGGGGAGAGTCTGAAGCATGGAGGTCAGTGAGGAGGCCAATGCAGTTGTCAAGACAAGCTATGAAAAGTGATTGGAACAGTATGGTGGCAGTTTAGATGGAGAGAAAGGGTTGGATTATGAAGATTTTATGAAGATAGAATTTATAAGATGTAGTGACTGGATGAATATGTGGTTTGAAAGACAGCATGAATCAAGGATAATGCTGAGATTCTGGGCTTGAGAGGCAGGGAGAATGCTGATGTTGTCAACAGTGATGGAAAATTTGGGTCGGGGAAGGGTTTAGGAGTGTAGTTGAAGAATTCAGCATTTTTAAGACCAGAGTAACTGACCAAAGCTATCAGCATGGAGAAATCCAGAACTTTGCATTATAAAGGATACTAAAAATTGAGGTTGAAGGGTCCTAAGGCCAACATTGGGGTACTCAAATTGTATGTACGAGGAATATTGGAAGGAACAGAGGATTGGGATGGGAGAGGCTGTTCCTGCCAGTAGCACAAAAAGGCAGGTACAATGAGCCACACAATAGTAAATAGAACACAGAAGGATGATGGGGTTAGAACAGTCATGAGCACAAAGGAGAAGCAACGATAGGGCTACAATAAAGAATAGATAATCCCATCTCCACTATGAAGGCTACTGATATTGGCAATATTGCAGGGGTAGGGAAAAATTCCCCAGACAACCAACCCAAAAATGTCATGCTAGCTGACCCACCCATGATACTTTGGCAAGAACTGTCAGGCTTCCAACCAGAAGAAACCTGAAATAAGCGGACACATCTCAGGAATGCCACAAGCTACCAGGATCCTGTCTGATGTCAGAAGACAGGATACCCACCTGCAGGGAGGAATGAGGGAGGGGCAAGGAATGTTGGAAGAGTGTGAAAGAGGTCCAGAAGACAGTGGTCTTTATTCTGTGGGCTGGAGTCCATTGCACCAATGGACTCCAAACCATTGTACATATGAGCCAATAAGCTGCATTGTTTGGACCTCTTGTTGTGTCATTTCATTATTTGATTGGTGATTATACCCAGGCTATGGGTGGGTTCTTTCTCTTTTTGGGGGGGTGATTTGATTATAGGAACCCCTGTAATGTAGCTGGAAGGAGGTGGTTGTCAGTATTATCTTGGCATAATTGGCTCAGTATAGCCAGTGGGTACTGAGATCCAAAACAGCACTGGAAAAACAAAAAGGAACACCTCATTTTTACACCTTGTTTGTTTTAATGGTATTGGTTAAATTTTACTATGTACCAGGCACTGTAGTAAGCACTTGAGTAGATCCTCCCTTTCCTTTCCATCCAAACTTCTACCATGTTAGGACAATCACTCATCATATCCCAACTAGATATCAGCATTCTTTCCAATCTCCCAGCCTCCTGTCTCGCCCCACTTCAGTCTATACTTCATTTTGCTGCCTGGATTATTTTACTCACTATTGGCCTCAAGGATCTCCATCACCTAGTTTCCTCCTACCTCACCTCCCTTCTCACCTTCTATAGCCCAGCCTGCACACTCCACCTCTCTGTTGCTAACCTTCTCACTGTGCCTCATTCTCGCCTGTCCTGTCATCAACCCCTGGCCCATGTCCTATCTCTGGCCAGGAATGCCCTCCCTCCTTAAATCCACCAAACTAGCATACTTCCCCCCTTCAAAGCCCTACTGAAAGCTCACCTCCTCCAGGAGGCCTTCGCAGACTGAGACCCCCTTTTCCTTTACCCTCCCATTACCCCATTCACTCCCTCTGCTTTACCCCCCTCTCCACCCACAACATTTATATGTATATATGTACATATCTATAATTCTATTCATTTTATTAATGATGAGTATATATCTATAATTCTATGTATTTATATTGATGCTATTGATGTCTGTTTACTTGTTTTGATATCTGTCTCCCCATCTCTAGACTGTGAGCCCATTGTGGACAGGGATTGTCTCCATTTGTGGCTGAATTGTACTTTCCAGGTGCTTACAGTGCTTACAGTACAGTGCTCTGCACACAGTAAGCACTCAATAAATACGATTGAATGGATGATTGTGAATGGAAGGAGAAGAGAGGGAGCTGCAGTTAGAAGTGATCAGGTAAAAGAAGAGCTCCAGTGAGCTCAGAGAGAGGTGGAAAGTGAGCACATGTTCCCAAAGGAGGTCTCCAGACAGTGAGAGACACCCCCTCCATAACCAGATGCGGGACTGGCTATTCCTCCAGAGAGATATGTGGTGGTAAGTGGATCTAGAGGGAAGAGCACAGGCCTGGAAGTCAGAGGACATAGGTTCTAATCCCAGCTCTGCCACTTGTCTGCTGTGTGACCTTGGGCAAATTACTTCATTTCTCTGTGTCACTTACCTCACTGTAAAATAGGGATTAAGACTGTGAGCCCCATATGGGACAGAGACTGCATCCAATCTGATTATCTTGTATCTAGCCCAGAGTTTAGTAAAGTGCTTAGCACATAGTAAGCAATTAACAAAAACCATTAAAAATAGATAATGTTGGAACTCCAGATTTCGGCCATTTGGATGGAGGGAGTATTCTGCCAGGTTAAGAAGTGGTGTGAACCCTATTTGGAGTTACTGGGATAAGCAGGGGAATAAAATGAATGACTCCACAGCTAGGGGAGCACACCCAGCCTACATTAGAGAGGATCCTAACTTGGGTAAAAGTGTGGCAAGGAACTCCCACCATAAACCATAGGATCCCAGCACCCATGCCCCAGGAAGTGGATGTTGGAGATCCAGCACTGTTGTATTGTGCTCTCCTAAATGCTTAGTACAGTAGCTCTGCATATAGTAAGCATTCAGTAAGTACCACTGTTGGATTGATAGTCTCTTCGAGACCTGGTCTCTCCTAATACCTGAGAACCTCAGTGCCCAATTAGAATGGGGTAGGGACTTTGATGAGGCACATATGCAGAATGCCCTTGGCAGAGCCTACTTATGGTGGAGAAGGAAAAGGGACTCCACTGGAGCACCAGAAGAAGACTCTGAAGTAACAGAGAAACTCTGCCTGATGCAGCATTCCATGCAGAGACAGGTTATAAACCTGACCTCAGCCATCTGACAGTGGCTATAGAGGGAAAACCCCAATCCTGAGAAAAAGGAGAAAAAGGATCGGGTCCTTACAAGGCATGGGCAGAAGGGGGCAGTAAGGTCATTTGTGACCAGTGGTCCCAGGGAACAAGATTCCCAGATAGCATGACAACCTGGAGATTTGACCTGTCCTCAGGAAGCAGGTGGCACACATAATTTTTCCCATGGAGGTAGATGTTATCTGTGCTGATCTCCTAAAATAAGGCCTGCAACATCCCCCTCCACTGGGACTTCTGACCTGGGGCCACCACAGGGAGGCACCAACTCCAGGGCAGGGGTGCCACTTCCCCCTTGTCACCTAGGAAGACCCTGGATTGGGGAGAAGGTGGTGGGTGAGTCTAGAACTGTGGAGAAGCTGTGGTTACTGGACCGGAGAGTCAGAGAACCTGAGTTCTAATCCCAGCTCCGCCACTTGCCTGCTGTGTGATTTTGGGCAAGTCCACTTACCTTCTCTGTGCCTCGGTTCCCTCAATCAATCAATTAATCAATCAATCATATTTATTGAGCTCTTACAGTGTGCAGAGCACTCTCATCTGCAAAATAGGGATTCAATATCTGTTCTTCCTCCTACTTAGACTGTTAACCTCACGTGGACCTGATTGTCATGTATCTATTCCAATGCTCAGTACAGTGCTAGGAAGTAAACAAATACCATATTTATTATTATTATTATTGTTATTTAGGTCCTGGGGCATCACTGAATACATTGCAAACAGACAACCGGAAGAATCCCATGTGAACCACGGAATGGTCAGGAGCTGGAGGAGACAGTTCAATGTGAGTAAGCACTAGACAGTCCAGTTTAGGTCGGGGAAGATGATATCCCTGTAGATCTGTAATACCCCTCAGTTTATTCTGGGACAGCATGGGTTGAGAGGAGCAGTGGGAGACTGCTTGGAGCCAAACAAGGAAACCCATGCATTAACCACCATCATGGCTGGTAAGTGGGAGAGAACTGAACTGAAGCCACCAATAGATTCTGGAGCCTCAGGCTTACCGGGTCCAGCCAAAGGAAAATGGTGTTTAATAATAATGTTGGTATTTGTTAAGCGCTTACTATGTGCAGAGCACTGTTCTAAGCCCTGGGGGAGATACAGGGTAATCGGGTTGTCCCACGTGAGGCTCACAGTTAATCCCCATTTTACAGACGAGGTAACTGAGGCACAGAGAAGTTAAGTGACTCACCCACAGTCACACAGCTGACAAGTGGCAGAGCCTGGAGTCGAACCCATGACCTCTGACTCCGAAACCCGGGCTCTTTCCACTGCGCCACGCTGCTTCGGATCAGGCTGCCCCAGGGTTTCTATAACTCTTCCATCTTATTCCACCAGCAAGTGGCCAGCATCCTCAAACATAGTTGGTCGACTATGGCCAGTATATGGATGAAATTCTCATTTGAGAAAGGGAAGAAAGGAAGTGATTGGAATAGACTGTTTTTCCTGCAGGCTCTCGATGAAGTGCTGATTGAGGCTGAAAGGGGACAAAGCAAAGCTTGTACTGAGGGAACAAGATCTCTTTTGAAAGTAAGGATCAACACAGTCTGTCAGCGGATCCAACCAATCCTGACTGGATAGGGCTTTTAGAGGCTCTACCTTCCCCTTCCCCACAGAAGAAGGTTCAATCTCTGTTGGGTGTGGTGGGTTTATGTGGTTCCAGGGTGCAGCAGGGTAGAAGCTCCCTTGTGGGCAACTTTGAAATCTGACTCATTTATTCACTCCAGCATATTTATTGCATGCTTACTATGTGCAGAGCACTGACTAAGCACTTGGGAGAGTACAATGCAATAATAAAAAGACACATGTCCTGGCCACAACAAGCTTACAGTCTAGCATTCAAGAGGAGCCACGCCTGTGAGGGTGCTTAGTTGGAGCTCAAGTAGCAGCAGAAAACAGCCCTAGCCCTTGCAGCCCTCCAAGCAAGTGGACTGTCCCCCCAGCCCATTTAAATATGTGCAGATGGATCCCTAGACCCCACTGCAGCTGTGGAAGAAACCAATTGGAGGATGAGCTGTTGCTCTGTGACTTGCAGCTCAGAAACCTTCTGCAGTGGAGCTGAAGTTTGGTGAGTGTCAAATGGAGATGCTGTCTGGGTACTGGAAATGGAAGAAGTGCAAGCATATCACTGCAGGCCAGAAGGTGGTCCTCAATTAATTAATTGTATTTATTGAGTGCTTACTGTATGCAGAGCACTGTTCAAAGTACTTGGGAAAGTACAATTGGACAGGCACTTTCCCTGCCTTCAGTGAGCTTGCTGTCTAAATTGATTGGATCATCCAATCCAGATATAGCCCCATAGCAATGGTTCGCAGCAGTGATCTCCTCAAGTCTAGTTTCTCCACCTCGCCTACGGTTCATGGCTTTGTCCCACATCCATTATAGGACCCTGAAAACTCCCTATCAGAGGTTCTGGAGTCTCCTAATCTCTAAAACCAATGCCAGACAGATGGGCAGATTGGACTGGACTACCTCCCTTGAGCCCACCACCCCTGGAGCCAAAACCACCACTGAAAACTTCTGGTGCTTTGACAGGTCCTTCCACTCTGGGCCTGATGGTCCTCAGACTGGGGTTGAGATCAAGATCCCTGGCCCAGAAGTCAACTCGAATAGTCTATGGGAATCAGCTCAAAAAGTGGAAGTGGCCACCCTGGTTTTTACATTGCAACTGAATCACTGCTCCCATTCCCGTGCCATACTAATAACTGATCTAAACTATCTTGAGGCAATTCACTGTCTTGGATGGTAGTAAGCCCATAAGTGGGTTAACACAGATGGCAGAGCACTCAGGCAAACAGATGGTAAAAGATGGCAGCTGCTCTACCCAAGAAGGTCCCAAGCTGTCCATGACTAAAATCAAGGTCCATAACTCCTCTGGAGGGGGAGCTATGAAATCAAACCAGGTCTTGGCCAAAGCAGACAAGGAAGCAGTTCCCACTTTCATGAGGGTCTCCATTATTGGGGAATGATCACTGGTCACCACCCAACAGGGGCCAATGGAAAACCCTCAGACAAAACCTACTACCTCAGGAAACAGAGCAAGTTGAATTGAAGAACCTTCCCATCAAAACAGAACTGTGACAAATGGTCTTGATCATGGGAAAGAACTGGGCAGATGTCCTACCCTTCATCCTATTGTACATCAGGAATTGATCAATGGAGTCATCAGGATATTCACCATTCACCCTTATTTGTGAGAGACAGATGACTGACTGGGAAACCCTATGGTGGTATGGTAGCTCCGGGGTATGGTAGCTCCTTCACCATGGGACCCTGCACTGGAAATGGAATTTGGACAACTTTTGGCTTTCCAAGCTGCAGAGGCTAACATAACTGCAGTATAAAAGATGGTCCAATACTAGGACAAGGTAGCATCTCAGACCCTGCCTACTAAGGGAGTTATGGAATTTTCTGGAAGAGATTGTGTGACACATGCAAAGCCAGGAAAGATTCAATTTTCCCAGCCAGAGTGTACAGGTCCCTTCATGGTCACATGTAAAATGAGTCAATCTGTGTATGGTTACAAGAGGTCCCTGATGTAAGGGAGGTAGGATGAGACAGAGGATGGTCAATAGGGGTGGAGTAGCTATGTTGTTTCCTTTCAGGCCCATCCCTCACAACAGAGATGCTGTGGTTACTTCTGTGCCATGCCCTTGCAGCTCAGGAGTGGTCATGGAGAATTGATGAGGTTTGCAGGTGACAGTGGAACCCAGAGATCACTAAAGTATCTTGGAAAAAGTTGCACAAATGCCAAACAACAAAAGAATCTGATCAAACAATTAATCAATCAATCAATGGTACTTATTGAGTGATTACTATGAGCAGAACATTGTACTAAACACTTGGGAGAGTACAGTCCAACAGAGTTAGCAGGTGTGTTCCCTCTCCACAACAAGCCTACAGTCTAGAGAGAGAGACATAAATAAATGATAAATAAATTATTTATAAAATAAGATTTAAAGATATGTACATTAGTTATTGGAGGTTGAGGGTGAGGTGAATATCAAATTCCCAAAGGTCACAGCTCCAAGTGCATAGAGATGCAGAGAGAGTTGGAGAAAAGTGGGCTTTGTCAGGGAAGTCCTCTTGGAGGAAATAATAATGTTTTGAAGGTGGAGAGAGTGTTGGCCTGGCCTATATGGAGAGGGAAGGAGTTCTAGCTAGGGGAGGACAAGGGAAAGGGGCCAGTGGGAAGGAAGACAAAATTGTAACACAGTGAGTGACCTGGTGCTAGAGGGACGATAGGACTCAGCTAAAAATAGATAATCCCCTCACCTATTGATAATGGAAAGCTATTGATAATGGCAATATTGAAGGGGAAGGCAAACATTCTCCAGATGATCAGCCCAAGAGGGTCATACTAGCTGACTCATCCTTGACCTTCTTGCGAGAACTGCACAGACTCCCAACTAGGTGACACCTCAAAATATTAGGACATATCTCAGGAATGCCCCGGACCACCCAGACTGACATCAGAAGGGAGAATGTCCACCTATATAGTGGACCTGGGGAGCAGTAAAGAATCTTGGAAGGGTATACAAAGGGTCCAGGGGACAGTGGACAGTGGGAGGGAGTCCACAGGTCCCTAAAACAGTATTTGGATAAGGCAGTAAACTGCATTGTTGGGGACCCCTTGATGTGTTTTCTTACCTTTGGATTGGTAATTATACTGGCATAATGAGTGGGCTCTTTCACTTTTTTGCAGGGGTTTCTTTTATAAGAACCCTTTATGTTGCTGACAGGAGAGGGATGTTGGCAAGATCTATAAAACGTTTCAACACTCTATAGGTTCACTATATAGATATAAGAACATGTTTGAACATTCAATTTACTTATTCTGAATCCTGAGGACTGGAGCTGAGGGTATTTGGCAGCAGGAGCCACAGTGGAGGGAGATTAGACACTAAAAATTTAAGTAATGGGCATTGAAGCATCCAATTCTGAATTGGAACTAGAGAGGGGAGGATCCAGTTGAAACACTGGATTAACTATTGAAAACTGGAGAAATGGCAGCCCTTGACATCATCTGCCTTCCCTTCCCTGAAGGTTAAATTGTTAGAGTGCTGATTGAGGTCAATTGACTGAGTGTATGATGGGTGGTCTACAGAGCTGAAGGACCCAGCCTTTCAAAAAGACTTTCCCTGAATGAATCAGTATGGTAATAACAGACGCCCATCTAATAATAATAAATGATAATTGTGATTTTATTAAGTGCTTACTATATGCCAGAAAACGTACTGAGTGCTGGGGTAGATACAAGCAAATCAGGTTGGTCACAGTCCCTATTCCACGTGGGACTAAAAATCTTCATCCACATTTTACAGATGAGGCAACTGAGGCTCAGAGAAGTTAAGTTACTTGCCCAAGGTCACACAGCAGACAAATTACGGAGCTAAGATTAGAACCCAGTTCCTAATGACCTCCAGACCCATACCCTATTCACTAGGCCATGCTGTCTCCCACTGAGCTGAGCACCAGATCACAGCCCTTATGACAGTTCTTTCCCCCTCAGGGAGCCTTAGCTGACCTCTCTCCCAGACTAAGGAAGTCAGAGGAGCTGAAGTGAAATCCTAGAGATTCCATGGATTAGTATAGGCAGTCTCAGTATAGGCAGGTGCCTCCTTTGGAATAGATGCCTTTGGATGCCTCCTATGGGCACTGTACTAATAAATGTGGAGAAAACAGGGAAAACAGATTGCTCCAAGTCAGATAGCTTTAATTCCAATCCTTCTCAGGAGGCCTCAGAAAGTGGCTGCTAGCCCAAGCAGTGCAAGCACAAGCACTGGCCACTTAAATATGTAGGGTTTTAGCACATCAATTAACATAGGTTTGTCTCTAGCTCCCCTTGGCCTTTCTGTAAATGATCCCACTGGCATAAACCATCATTAGTTCCTATGCTGTCAGTCAGATTCTGCAACTCCTCACTGTACCCATTGATACAGGAAAAGCCTCCCTGAGAGGCCAACAATAACAAAACAGTAAAAATGTCTGTTCAACTATGTCAGGAATGAAGGCCTCAGATTTGAGCCTGAGTCAAAGCTACTTTCCTAAGCAAATTGTGTGCTGGGTGAAGGTCAAATAGGGGCAAAGTGCATTGCAGAGGACGTAAAAACTTGGGTGAAGGGGAACACTTGGAGAATCTCTAAAGTGTTTTAATTCTGATTGGCCCCTTAAACAGACCAGCATATTCTACATAGAGAGAATTCCAGTGGTTTTCTCAGGCCAAAAAATTCAACAAAATAATACCTGAACTTGAACCTTCTGGATCCATCCCATCCAAACGTTTAATGGACCACCTTATACCACCTGAATGATTCAGATTCAGAAAGTCAGAGTAGAAGAACCTTCCTCCTGGAGATTTTCAATCCTCCATCCCCAACCCACAACAGAGCTCACCTATCTTCCTGTTATATTGGCTCTTACTGTCTCACTGTTTGGCCATAGTCTGACTGCTCATTCTTTCTGCCCTTCCATTACCCCAAGGGAAACAATGAAAAGACTGTACCCTGAGACAAAGCATGGATCAGTGAACCAGAAAAAGCCTGAAGCAAGATCTTCACGCATCAGTCAATTACTGAGCACAGAGCACTGTACTAATAAACGTGGAGAAAAAACAGGGACAACAGCTCACTCCAAGTCAGGTAGCTATAATACCAATCCTTCCCAGGAGGCCTCAGAACGTGGCTGCTGGCCCAAGCAGTGCAAGCGCAAGCACTGGCCACTTAAACATGTAGGGTTTTAACACATCCATTAACATAAATTTGTCCCTAGCTCCCCTTGGACTTTCTGTAAATAATCTCACTGGCGTAAACCATCATTAGTTCCTAAATTGTCAGTCAGATTCTGCAGCTTCTTATTGTACCTATTCTTTACCCTTTGTCCATCCTCCAATGTTCAACCTGGCACACAAACTCCCCCAAGTCCTTTCAGGCACCTTGGAGCCAGCTTCTTGATCTTCACCTTGTGAACAGGTCTGCCATCTTGGAACCACTTGGCTTGGGGAGATGGGAGGGACACCCCCAATATCACAGGGCACAGGGCACTAGTGTTGATCCCAAGCTGCAATGGGGATGGGGCTGGATGTGGCCTGCAGGCTCCAGGAAATTCTGTGGAGCTGTGTTCCAGGGCAGGGGTTAGAGGACACACTATGTTACCTCAGTGTTGAGGTGTGTGTGTGAGTGGTGGGAACAGCCTTGAGCTGCTGAAGTTAGTCTGACGGTGGATCCAGACACCAGGACTAGTGAGGCTGGGGGCAGTGCCCATGGTGGCAGCAACTCCACATGTGAGGTCCTCAGGATGTGTCATAGATGAAGGGGACAGTGGAGTTGGTCTGACATTGGCCCTGTGGTCAACACAGGTCAGAGATCCTCTGCATTGCATTGCCCACCCCGGACTACAGGGATGAAGCCAGGGAGAAGAGAGGGAGTGAGGCAGACAGCTTCAGCCGCCTGGGAGCACCCTGCCACAGCAGAGGCTCCATTTATGGGGCTCAACAGCGCCCTGGGGGAGGGCAGGGTCCAGCATAAGCTGCAGGGTGGATGTACCCTGGTACTTACTCTGTCTCAGAGCCCGAGCCTGAGTAAGGCAAGGTGTAACACAGGGTGTCTGGGAGAATACAGCTGCTGCATTAGTAGACATGATTTCTGCTCTCCAGAAATTTGCAAGCTAGCAGATGAGACAGGCACTAACATCATTTGCCAACAGGAGAAAGAAAAAAAAGGGGAGAAATACATGAGGTGGTGTTTAAGTAATAGGACTTGTAAGATGTATACATAAGTCTTGCAGCATGTTACATAAACAAGTAGTCATATAGCACAAAAGTGCTGCAGTGGCAGTTCTGGGGAGATCTTCCTGGTGAACATATGATTTCAGGAGAACTTTGAAGTTGGGGAGAACTGTGGCATGGCAGATATGAAGATGGACAGGAAATTCAGTCAGGGAGAGGAGTGTGAGCAAGGAGAATGAGGCACAGTGAGTAGGTTAGTTTGAGTGGAACAAAGAGTATGCTCTGGGATGAAGTGGAAGAGGAGAGTTGATAAAAAAGAGAGAGATTATCAGTTGTGTTCAAGCCAATAGCTAGGATCTCCTTCTTGATGAGAAGAGAAATGGGAAACCATTGGTGGTATTTGAGGAATGGGGAGACTGCAAAAAAGGTCCAGGGAAGCAAAGTTAACATACGTGATTCAGTAGGGAGGGATAATAGGGTGTGGGGATGAAAGCCAGGGATGGCTTCCTGGAAGAGATGAGATTGTAGTATCACTTTGAGTTTGTGGGGAGAGGTGGTCTGTCACTTTTGAAGGGGAGGAAGTTCTAGGCAGGAGGGAAGGCTAGAGCTAGGGATCGACACAGAAAGATGTGATGACACGGGATAGATTGGTGTTAAGTGTTGAGTAAATATCTGTAATTTTTTATGGTATTTATATTAATGTCTGTCTTCCCCTCTAGACTGTAAGCTCACTGTGAGCAGGGAACATGTCTACTAGCTCTTTAGTACTGTACTGTTCCAAGTGCTTAGTAGAGTGCTCTGCATACAGTTTTGATTGGTTAATTGGATTGATTAATTGATCGATTGATTGAGAAAAAGGAGAGAAGTGTGTAGGATGGATAGGAGAAGTAGCAAGGCCAAGTAGATATTGCACAGGGCTGAGCGTCAGATTACTTTTTAATTGTATGTGTTAAATGCTTACTATGTGCGAGGTATTGTACTAAGCACTGGGGTATAAACAGGTTGGACCCAGACAGGGCTCACATTTTTAATCCCCATTTATTGATGAGGTAACTGAGGCACAGAGGAGTTGAGTGACTTGCCCTAGGCCACAGTGCAAACAAGTGAGGGCCCCTCTAGATTGTAAGTTCATTGTGGTCAGGGAATATGTCTGTATATTGTTACATTGCACTCTTCAAAGTGCTTAGTACAGTGCTCTGCATGCAATAAGCACTCAGTAAATATGATTGACTGACTGACAAGTGGCAGAGCTGGGACCAGGTCCTTTTGACTCCCAGGCCCGAGTTCTATCCATTAGGCCATACTCCTTCTCAGGATTTGGTTCTAATCCTTGCTCTGTCTTTTGCCTGCTTTGTGACCTTGGACAAGTCACTTAACTTCTCTGTGCCTCAGTTTTCTCATCTGTAAAATGATGGTTTAATATCTGTTCTCCCTCCCCTTTAGACTGTGAATCTCATGTGGGACAGAGAATGTGTCCAGCCTGTTTATCTTTTATCTACCTCATTGCTTGGCATATAGTAAGCATTTAATAAATGCCATAATTATTACTGTAGGAGAGAGAGAACCATTTGAATGTCTTAAAGCCGATAGTAAGGAGTTTCTGCTAATTGTAGTTTTTTGAGTAGTGGGAGGACATGTGCAGAATGATATTTTAGAAAAATGATATGGTCTGCAGAATTAATAATGGATTGGAGAAGGCAGGTAGATTAGCATGGAGACCAATATGAAGAGTGCTTGGAGCAGCATGGAAGCAGTTTGGGTGGAAACAAAGTACCAGATTGTGGATATGTTAAGAAGATGACTGACTGATATAATATTGATATGACTGACTGGATATGCAGAATTTGATGACTGACAATATGTGGATTGAAAATGAGAGAGAAATCGAAGATGAGACCGAATTTGTGGGTTTATGAGTTAGGAAGAATGGTGGTGCTGTAATCAGTGATGGAAAATCATGAGGAGGAAAGGGTTAGGAGGGAAGATGAGGAGTTTGTTTTTGGACATGTTGAGCTTGAGGTGTCTGCAGCATAGATATCCCCTGAAGGCAGTAGGAAATGTGAAATTGCAGAGTAGTCAGGGCTGGAGAAGCTCATCTGGTATAATACAGTACCCTACTGCTTTCACATTCCCTCCCCTCACAGCTATCCTATCCACTTCACATAATCTTGACTCTGGAAACTCAGACTTCTCCAACTCAACCAACATGGTGTCCTCCAAATCATTCCTGTTTCTTTCCCATTTCAGAGCAAGCTACTGCTAATTGATATGGCTAAGTTAAGCCCCTTCACCTCCTATTTTAGAGACTCCATAAGTTATCATATTCTTGGCTTGGTCCTATGGCCTGTTGAAATGGCAGTGTTCCCAAACTGATTGGGGCTGTCCCTTAGTCAGCTGACAGACATCCAGATGATAGCATAACTAATTTGCATCTTTGGGTGCCAACTGACCTAGCACCTGCCCCACTCAAACCTAACCAGGATGAACTTCAAATGCAGATATTTCATGTGGCTTGGCACCAGTAACCTACCTCCATGAGTTGGGAGGAATCAGAGTTGCCAAACATCTGTAAATTCACAGGTAATCAATAAAAATGACCTAAAATTGATTGTGTCCATAAAGCTTTTAAACAGTCAGTAAATACGACCAGCCAACTCAAGATGAATTAGTTTTCTTTGCACTACTGTTCAGTGATTTACCTGCTGGATTCTCACTTCCCAGTGTGCATGGGGTAGCTGCAGTTCCTGGGACAACAGCATAAAACTAGCAACTCCATGTTCTGGAAGAGCTCGGGAAGGATGCCAGCCTCCCTGGTCAATCAGTGATGGTGGCAGCTCCAGCCCTGAAACTTGAGCCTTGGTGTTACTTCTTCTCCTCCCTAACTGGGGTGGGAGTTGCTTAGCCACCTGCTGTCTCCTCCCACTCCTCTTCACTATACCTGAGATCCTGTGAGCTTCCATAGATCAACAGATTTCCCAACTTAAGTTTAGGGACCCCTTTCCTTCCCACTTGCCAGTGTCCTGGCTCCCCCAATCTCATTTTTCAAATTATGCACATGGGGCTGGGAACCAGTTTTCAAATCCTGTAAGATTTTAGATTTGCAACCAGAAAATGACTAATATTGGGCCTCCCAGATCTGCCCAGATGTATGAGTGGGGTGCCGGTGAAACAAAAGAGTTTTGCTACCATAAGTACTTATACCCTCACAATGTTGAACACCTATGAAGATAATGATTTGCTAAATGAGAAATGTCATAGAACTGCATGCAATTAGAAACAACTGCAATGGCTTTCTTTGGCTGAGCTAAACACAATCTCACAATTACTAGTACCGTCTATGGCCTGCCAAATAATCTAAATCTGATCCATGCTAAACTATAGCATTTTAGCGAGTAGCTATCAGAATGCAGCAGAGGGACCTCAAAGATGTGCAGATCACAGCAGCAGTACTTGGACCAGAATGTTGGATGGATTACACACTCCTAGCTCACACAGTTCTTAGAACCATGACATTAAATTTGGCCTCCAAACCAACAAAGCACTTCAACATTAAGCTTCTAGAGAATGAAGAAATCCACCTGCAACTTTGTGGAAACATCACACCAGCCCTGCTGAAAAGAGAAAATTGAACTATCCATCATCAACATATATAGCAAACTGGCATTTCTCCACAGTGCTCATTTACACACAGCTATCAAAATATTGGACATGCCCAAGAGAAGATATCAAGAAGATTAGATGCACATGACTCACAATTAAAAAGCCTACTTTCTATGAAACATCAGTTTTACTAGCAGCAATTAGTGGCACCCATGAACTCGGGAAGTAATAAGGCTTTCAAGGACCTACACCTTAACTTGCAAACCAAATGAAGGAACATGTGAGACAGCTGGTGGGATGACAAAGCAGAAGACATCCAGAACTATGCAGCCCATCCTGAAGCCAAAAACTACACTTGGCCAATGGCATTATATAACCCTGAACATACCATCCTGGTAGCTCTAAAGAGTGAAGGTGGTTCCAGTCTCTTCACATACAGGGAGAAAATATTAAAAAGATGGCAAGAGCATTTCAATAGCCTCCTCAACACCCCATCTACTGTTGAAGGCAAGGTTCTGCAAAACATACAATCCTCCCAAAGTGTGAAGACATGGCACTTATTCCAACTTATGGGAGTTCATTGCAACAGAGTTCCAAAAATTAGAAAAACACCTGAAACCCATGGCATACCTGCTAAAATCTACTAATGTGGAGGGGACTCCCCTGATTAAACAGTTACACAAATTCTTACTCAACAAATGGACCATGGGGAAATTGCCACAGAAGCTCAAAGCATCCTCACCATTTCTAAGAATAAAGGCTAAATCTCCAGCAAGGGGCTAACCCTAACCAGGCCCTCTTTTCCTCTTTTCACCCTCCTTTCTATTCACCTCTGTTCTCCATAGCTTCTGCACTTGCATCTGTAAGCCTTAACTGCTTGATATTCACCCTTTCCCCAAGCCAAAAGCAGTGATGTACAAATCCTTATACTCTAACATTTCCCCTATCTCTAATTCAGATAGGGGATGGAGTCAGATGTTTGTTTCCACCTCTAGACTGTAAGCTCTTTATGGGAAGGGATCATGTCCACAACCTTTAACAACACAGTACAATATAAATTGTACTCTCCCAAGCACATAGTGTAGTGCTCTGTATACCAGTGACTGATTATGGCAATTACTGAGGCAACTCATTACCTTTATTATTATTATTATACATTGTTATGATAATACATTTAATGGTATTTGTTAAGCACTTATTATACATCAAGCACTGTTCTAAGCATTGGGATAGAGATAAGATAATCAGATTAGCTACAGACCCTGTCCCACAGTGAGCTCACAGTCTAAGGGGGAGGGAGGAGAGGTATTTAATCACCTTGTTCCAGGTGAGGAAACATTAAAAGACTTACCCAAGGTCACTCAGCAGATGAAAGGCAGAGCCAGGATGAGAACCCAGGTCCTCTGAGGTCCAGGCCTATGCTCTTTCCTCTGCTTCTTATTAGCCAGAGTCCTCATAGTTTGGCTGCTAAAGAATATTATCAACTGAATGCTTCTGGAGTCACACTGACTTCAGACCACAACATGGCACAGTGGACATGATCTTTACTGCTCATCAGATATAGGATAAGTACAGGGAACAGCCCCAGGATCTCTACATATTTTTCATATACCTCACCAAAGCATTGGATACAATCAGCAGATCTGGTTTTTGGGAACCAAAGCTAGCTGCCTTGCTAAATTCACCTAAATTTTTAACTATTTTATGACAGCATGGCAGGCCAAATTAGAACCGAAGGCACCCTGCTGATCCACTTTTCATTGCCAGTGGACTAAAGCAGCGATGTGTAGTGCATCCTGTTCAACTTATTCTACACAGCCATGATAAAATAATGGAATAAGAGAATTGCATACACCTCTAGGAACTCATCCAATTCAGCAGATTTTGAGCATCACCTAAAGTCCTAGAAACAGTTATTCAGGAACTACTCTATGCAGAAGACTGCATCCTAGGAGCCCACATCAAGAAGAAATGCAAATGATTATAAATCATATAAACCATTTGACTGAATCAGACGAGAATGAGTTGATGATATATCCAGAGAAAACCGAGGTGATGCATCGGTCTGCACAACAGAAACCATTCACAAAACTAAAAATTAATCTAAGCAATAAAGAACTAAATTCTGTCACGGAGTTCTGCTACCTAGACAGCAATCAATCAATATTATTTATTGAGAATTTACTGTGTGCAGAGCACTGTACTAAGCACTTGGAAGAGTACACTACAACAAAGGTAATAAACACATTCCCTGCACTCAGGGATTTTACAGTCTAGAGGAGAAGATGGACATTAAAATAAATTATGATATGTATGGATATGTGGAACTCAAGGGTAGAGATCCAAATACATAGGAGATACAAAATGGGATATAAGCAGGGAAAATAGCTTAGCCAGGGAAGACCTTTCAGAAGAGATGTGATTTTAGTAAAGCTTTTCAAGTGGGGAACATGATGGCCTGTTGTATATGAAGGGGGAGGTAGTTCTAGGCCAGTCAGAGAACATGGGCAAGGGTTTGGCGATGGGGTAAATGAGATTAAGATACAATGAGTAATTTGGGATTAGAGGACTAAAGTGGGCAGGCTGGGTAGAAATCAGCAATGTTAAAGTAGGAGGGAGCAAGCTGAGAGAGTGCTTTAAAGCTGATGTGGAGGAGTTTCTTTATGGTGCAGAGGTGAGTGAGTAGTCACTGGAGATGCTTGAGGAGTGGGAAGATGCAAGCTGAACCTTTTTTAGAAGAAATAATCCAGGCAGCATCAGAGTTAAGTAAGGGCTGAAATGAGTGAAGACAGGAGGCAGGAAGTCCAGTGAAGATCTAATGTGGAAATTAAGGCAAGTGGTGTTAAGTGCTTGGATTGGTGTAGTAGCAGTTTGGGTGGAGAGAAAAGGGCAGATTTTAGAGATATAGTAAGGATAGAACTAGCAGGATTTGGTGCCAGATTGAATATGTGGGTTGAATGAGTGATAAGTAGAGTATAATGCCAAGGGTTTGGGCTTGTGAGATGAGGAGGATAGTGGTGTATTCTACAGTGATGGGAAAAAACAGTAGAGGATAGGTATGGGGAAATGATAAGCTCTGTTTTGGACATGTTAGACTGAAGCGTCAATGAGACAATTAAGTAGAATGTCCTGAAAGTAGGAAGAAATGAAAGACTGCAGAGAAGAGAGGTCAGAGTTGGAGATTTAGATTTGGGAATCATCAGCATAGAGAAGGTAGTTGAGAGCCGTGAGAGGTAATGAGTTCTGCAAGGGAGTAGGTGTAGATGGAGAATAGAAAGAGACCCAAAACTGAGTCTTGAAGGGCTCCTACAAGTAGAGGGTGGGAATCAGAGAAGGAATCTCCAAAATAGATTTAGAATGAGTGGCCAGAGCATTAGGAGGAGAAACTGGAGAGGGCAGTGTCAGTGAAGCCAAGGTTAGATAATGTTTCCAGGAAAACAGAGTGGGCGATAGTGTCCAAGGAAACCGAGAGGTCAAAGAGGATTATTATGGAATAGAAGCTGTTGGATTTTGCAAGAAGGAGGTCACTGATGATTTTAGAGGGGTAATAATAATAATGTTGGTATTTGTTAAGCGCTTACTATGAGCACTGTTCTAAGCGCTGGGGTAGACACAGGGAAATCAGGTTGTCCCACGTGGGGCTCACAGTCTTCATCCCCATTTTATTCATTCAATAGTATTTATTGAGCGCTTACTATGTGCAGAGCACTGTACTAAGCGCTTGGGATGAACAAGTCGGCAACAGATAGAGACAGTCCCTGCCGTTTGACGGGCTTACAGTCTAATCGGGGGAGACGGACAGACAAGAACAATGGCACTAAACAGCGTCAAGGGGAAGAACATCTCGTAAAAACAATGGCAACTAAGTAAAAACAATGGCAACTAAATGGCAACTAAAAAAAGAAGCAGCGTGGCTCGGTGGAAAGAGCCCGGGCTGGGGAGTCAGAGGTCATGGGTTCGAATCTATGCTCTGCCTCTTGTCAGCTGTGTGACTGTGGGCAAGTCACGTCGCTTCTCTGGGCCTCAGTGACCTCATCTGGAAAATGGGGATTAAGACTGTGAGGCCCAAGGGGGACAACCTGATGACCCTGTGTCTACCCCAGCGCTTAGAACAGTGCACTGCACGTAGTAAGCGCTTAACAAATACCGACACTATTTTACAGATGAGGTAACTGAGGCACCGAGAAGTTAAGTGACTTGCCCAAAGTCACACAGCTGACAAGTGGCCGAGCAGGGATTCGAACCCATGACCTCTGACTCCAAAGCCCGTGCTCTTTCCGCTGAGCCACGCTGCTTCTCCATAGTTTCTGTAGTTTCTGTAGAGTGAAGAAAGCAGTAGCCAGATTGGAAGGAGTCTAGGAGAGAACTGAAGGAGAGGAAGTGGAGGCAGTGGATGTAGACAGTGTACTCAGGAAGTGTGGAGTGGAATGGTAAAAGAGAGATGGGACAATAAGAAGAAGCTGTGGGGTCAAGGAAGAGTTTATTTAGATGAGGGGTAACATGAGCATGTTTGAAAACAGTGGGGAAGAAGCCGTTGGAAAGTGAATGATTGAAGATCAAGATCAGAAAGGGAAAAGGGAATGGGCAAGTTTTACTGAAGATACAATGATCAGCAAGTAGAAAACTGAATCAAGAAGGCCAATGCGTCCTTTGGGAGACTGCCAAAATATACGGGACAGCTAGGTATTAGAAGCCAGATCAAACTAAAGGTCTTCAATGTTGTGTCATCCAATCTTCTCTATAGCTAGAGAAGACCTAGATCACATACAGGTACCACATTTTGCAATTTGAGCAGTTCCATCAATATTTCTTATGGACCATACTCAATATCAAATAGTAAGATAGGATCACAAACAATAAAGTTCTGGAACGTAGTCTACTACCATCGAAGCTATGTTCACCTAAACACAGTGGCCTTTTTTCTTGCCCCACAGTGATGTTTTTTCACCATGCCACGCCCTCCATCTCTCTCTTTCATCCATCTCTACTCCCCACTCCAATTACTGTTCATTATCACCTACTCCCCACCCCAACGAAGGCCCACTTCCAAATTGCAGAAGCATATTGATGCTGTTCTCACATTCCATTTTTATGGTATTCGTTAAGCGCTTTCTATGTATCAAATACTGTTCTAAGCTTTGGGGTAGGTCATGTTAATTAGGTTGGACACAGTCGCTGTTCCACATGGGGCTCACAGTCTTTCTAAGTAGGAGAGAGAACAAATATTGAATCCCCATTTTACAGTTGAGGAAACTGAAACACAGAGAAGATAAACGATTTGCCCAAAGTCATACAGCAGACAAATGGTGGAACTGGGATTAGAACTGAGGTCCTCTGACTCCCAGGGCCATGATCTTTCCATTAGGGCATACTGCTTCCCCTGATTCCATCTCCCCATATCCCTACACTGATCCTCAAGATTAAAAAATCTATGTGGATGCTCCTGATGATCTCCCAGCCTCCATACCACCTCACTTACTGACCAACCTGGACACATAATTGATCTCATTATCTCTAGTCACTGTACAGTCTCTAATGTGTCTGTGAAGGAGGTGCAATTTGCAAAAGAGGTGTTTGTTGGTACTGCCTCCCCCTGCCAGGCGTATGATGCAATCTGAAACTGGCCTGGTGACCACCACCCAAGCATGACCCCTCTGGGCCAGAGGCATTGGCCTCATTGCTCCCTGGTCTGGGGATTGCCACTGCCTCAGTCTGCAACCGGCTCTGGGTTGTTCATTTTTTTGGTTCATTTTTCAAAATAAAAAGAAAACAAATGGCGCCTTGCAGTGCTTTCCTGCTTTCCTCACTGTATGCTGCTGGAGAGACAGACCCTGGGCAGTTCAAACTGTCCTGAGGAGCTAGGACTCTTCAGTTTGTACCATTTCCTGCTTTGAAGAGGAAAGAAAAGGCCTTCCCTACTCCAGAGTCCAGGCTAATTATAAAAATAATGATGTTATTTTTAAGAGCTTACTAGGTGGCAGGGCTAATAGGTAATAATGGTGATATATTTTTTAAGCACAGACTATGTGCCAGACACAGAACTAAATGCTGGGTTGTATACAAGCAAATCAGCTTGGACATGGTCCCTGTCTCACCTAGAGAAGTAAGCCTCAGTCACCTCATCTGTAAAATGGGGATTGAGACTGTGAGCCCCATGTGGGACAGTGACTTTGTCTAACCCGACTCGTTTGTATCCTCCCCAGGGCTTAGTACAGTGTCTGGCACATAGTAAGCACTAAATACCACAGTTATTAATATTATTATTGAAGTGACTTGCCCAGGGTCAAACAACAGACAAGTGGAGAAGCCAGGAGTAGAACCCCTGACCTTCTGACTCCCAGGCCAGTGCTTTATCCACTACACCTTGCTGCTTCTCTTGGGCTACTGACTATGGAGATGGAACCCAATCTGCCCCTGCCAGAGTAACCTTTCCATCCCCTGGTTCAGCAGTAGAAATCACACGTAAGCACATCTGTGCACTCACAGAGCCTGGCAGCTGGAGCAATAACAACAGCAGCTTTCCATGTCCCTCTGAGAAAGCCCAGCCTGGCTCCCTTCATCTCCTATAGTCTCAACTGTGTCAGCAGCCAAGATTGGGTCTCCTCTGCCCCTCCCACCGGGGTCACTTCAGGTTCATCCACAAAACCTTCAGTTTCAGAGGAAACCACACACTTGCACCCCCAGTTTAAAGTTCAGTCACCCTCATTTAGCCTTCCTTCCTCCCAAGCTTCACAGAAAGCCTTGCCTCCCTCTTTCCCCAGCACCACCTCCTTCTTGGAAGATTGGGCAACCTTATATTGAAAACACTGAAACTGATCAACCAGTAGCCATTAAAAATTACAAGCTTATATCAATTTGAAGGATTTTGCTTGAATAATGTTCATAAAGGAAAATGCACCAACTCAGTGTTGAAACCATTCTAACTTCACCAACTCTGAAGTCTGACTACAACTTCTTCCCCTGCCTTCTCTCCTACACACTCCCTACCTGTAAAACTATCTAGTCACTGATCTCTTGACCCCTTTCAGTTATCCCCAGTAATCATCCCCCTTCTGATCTTTGTAACCAATATCCCTTCTCTTAATGAACAAATCCATACCCTCAATGTAACTCTTTCATTGACTATACTTCTCTCATGTCCCTTTCCCCGTTCATCTCATACCACCTACCCACAGCCAATCATGTGTTTACGCTGCTAGCAGTAATCGGTGTATCAAGTGGAACTTTTCCAACTCCAAATCATCCCCACCTGTTACATCTCTGCCTTCTCCTCTGCCCAGCAGCAATGCTTTTCCCTTACTGACTGACTCCCAAACCCATTTTCCCTGCCAACTATTTCAGACTTTTAACACCCTCTTTACCCCCAGTCTCTCTGTTTCTCCTGTCCCATATGGTTTTATCATCTATTTTGTCTACAAATTTGAAATTTTCAGGTGTGAATTCCCTAAAATATCCCCAACAACTTCCTAGTCCCACAACCCCTTCCCACTCCCACATCCACTCTTTCATTCTTCCCAGCTGTCTCTCAAGAGGAGATTGCCCACCTCCTTTCAATATCTATCCCTCCACCTGCACCTCTGATTCCATCTCTTTGTACTTCATTAAAACACTTTCCCCCTAACTTCTCCCTCCTTGACTTTTATTCTCAATCACTCACTCTTCAGTGGCTCCTTTTCCTCCACTTTCAAGTATGCCCATGTACCACATCCTCAAAAGACCTTCCCTTGACACCAGTGTACCCTCCAGATACCACTCCTTCTTTGTACCATTTCTATCAAAATTCCTTGAACAACTTTTTTATTCTTATTGGTTCTTTTGTGGTATTTGTTAAGCCAGGCAAGTTAAGCTAGTTAACACAGGGTTTGACACAGTCCATTTTCTACATAGGGCTAACAGTCTTAATCCCCACTTTTTAGATGAAGTAACTGAGTCACAGAGAAGTTAAGTGACTTGCCCAAGGTCATAGAGAAGACGAGTGGTGGATTCAGGATTAAAACTCAGGTCCTTCTGACTTCTAGGTCCATGCTCTATCCACTATGTCATGCTGCTTCCCACCCAAACCTGCTTTACTCCCTCACACTGCCATCACTATTGACAACATCACCATCCTCCTTTGTCTCAAAAGCCCACAACCTTGGCAATATCCTTGACTCCTCTTTGTCCTTCAGCCTACCTATTCAGTTAGTTACCAAATCCTGTCTGTTCTGTCTTCACAACAGCTCTAGATCCCACCCTTTCCTTTCTGTTCAAATTGCTTCAACACTAGTCCTAGCAGTGGTCATATCCCATCTCAACTACTGCATGAGCCTTCTCTCTGACTTCCATGCCTCCAGCCTCTCCTATCTACAGTCCAAGCCTTTTTATGGTATTTGTTAAGTGATTACTCTGCTCCAGACACTATACTAAGCTCTGGGCTAGATACAGGGTAATCAGGTTGGATCCAGTTCATGTCACAAGTGGGGCTCACAGTTTCAGTCCCCATTTTACAGACAATGTAACTAGGCACAGAGAAATGAAGTAACTTACCCAAGGTCACATAGCAGACAAGTGGAGGAGCCAGGATTAGAACCCTGGTCCTTCTGTCTCTCAGGTCAATGTCTTTCAACTAGGCCATGCTGCTTCTCTACTTCATTCTTCTGCCTGGATCAATTTTCTAAAAAAGTAATTCCGTGTTTAACTCTCCACTCCTCAAATCCTCTAATTGTTGGGCATCCAACTCCTCATGAAACAGAAACACCTCACTTTTATCCTCAAAGCTAAATCGACTTTCTCTCTCCTACATCTCCTCACTTCTCTCACACTTACAAGCTAGCCAGCACACTTTGCTCTTCTAACAGCAATCTACTTTCTATGCCTCAATCTCATCTCACATCTCATCTCATCTGCCCCCTGCTCACATCCTTCAGCTTGCTTGGGACTCTTTCTTCTCATAGACTATCACTCACTCAAATCTTTAAACCTTCTAAAATCACATCTCTGCCAGGAAGCCACCCCTGACTAATCTCTGATCTCCCTACCTTGTTTTCTCTCCCTTCTGTGTCCAAGCCCCCTAAGCATTTTTGATACCCAGCTCAATCCCATACCCTTCATGTACATTCTTATACTGTATTGCTTGCTGTCTTGCAATTTATTTTAATGTCTCCCCTGTAAGCTCCTAAAGAGCAAGGATCATGTCTACTTACTCTATTGTACTCTCCCAACCATTTAGAACAGTGCTCTGCTCACAGTAGACTCAATAAATATGACTTGTTGATTAAGAGCTGGAAAATTTTAAGTGTCATTCAGGCGGATTAATGGATGTCAGTGTCCATGGTTCAGGCTCAGAAGCAGGGTTAGAGCATTCATAAGATGAGAAGAGAGTCTTTTGAGCTAACTCTTATGTGAAGATTGGCTTAGTCCATCCTCCCCTAGAATAACGCAAATCACAAAGGCATTCTTTCTTGCAAGAAGCATGACCTGGCAGTGCAATGCTGATGCCATACCAACCCAGCTATGTATATCTCAATTGGAATAGAGATTATTTTCCTCACTTCTCACCCAATTAGAGCTCCATCCATCAGGCACATAATACCTGGCACTGCCAGGCACCATTCCAATACAGAGCAATAGTTGGGTGAATGTGATGTGTCCCTCTGTGTGTTACAGACTGACCTACCTCAATCTCTAAGGCTTACATATCCCTCCTTACCCAATTGCCACAGAGCCTCTGTTCAGGCTCTTCACTTCAAAATCCTGCCTAATATCCTGCCTCTCACAGTTCCCTTCTGCCCAGATGACATTATAATAGCCCCTTTTCCAGCTCGACTTTCAAAGTCAAGAAATAGCTCCAAAGTCCAGCTCGAACGTCTAACATTCAGCAGGTTCATCTCTTATTTCATCTTCATTTTGCACAAGGAGTTTAATTCTGGTTCTAAATATTTCTGCTAATTAGGTATTTATCCAAAGACTGACTTTTATGGTACTTATTTATATCTCTCTGGCTGAGCCAGCAATGAACAGCAGGGAACAGTGAGGTCACCAAAGGCCTCTGTGGAACAAGCTTTTAGATGTGCAGAAATAACCTAGTTAGACTATTATTAGTGGTTGGGGCCCAATTCTGGGCTCCACAACTAAGAAAGAATGTGGAAAACTAGAGAGGAGCCAGGTGAGAGGCATTAAGAAAGATGAAGGGCCTTGGATAACAAGATCTTTGAAGGTAAATAAAAGGAATTTAGACTATTCAGCCTGAAGAATAGAAGATTGGTGGGGAGAGGGGTTTATAAATGGCTGTAACTGGAGAGGAATAGAGGAAAATGACTTCAAGAGAAGCTTTGGAAAGAAGGATAGGGAGGAAGTGAGGACAAAAGAGATTTTGTAGAAAACAAGCATTATTAAAAGGAAATGAGCTCTCAGGGAAGAAGGATGTCCTGAGTTGGGGAAAGGGAGAAGCAACACTGGACTGCTGATTCCAGGCAAACAAGAGTAGAATGTCACCAGAGCCTGTTTCTTCCAGTTTCTCCCCTATATCCTAACTCAGTGCTCCTGATCAGTTTGGTACAAACAGGGTTAGGTTTCTGTCATTTAGCCTGGGTTCATCTCCTTAATATTATTCAAAGATGAGCTTTCTCTTCACACTCTTCCCAGCCCTTGGTTCACACATACAGGAAGCACAATGGGCATTCATTACATCAGACCCAGAACCAGAAAAAATGCCTTTTCTTTGGCCTATCCTCTACATATTTTATGTCTCAACATGCCCCAAAGCTGAACTTTAATTCTCTGATCTCAATTCTCAGCAATAACAATCTTTATTCCACTCCTTCCTTCTGGAAACTGATCCCCCGCCTCCTGGGGAAAGATCCTGATTAATCAATAGAAAGCATTTATTGGATATTTACTATGTGCAGAGCATTGAACTAAGTGCTTGGTATAGTACAAAATTAGAATTGGTAGACACATTCCCACACCTCTCAGGATTGCACCTGGAGGGTTTCTATTACTCTACCAGTCTCGGCTATAGGAGAGAGAGACAAGCAGAGGCATATCCATTCCATTCCTAGCTTAGGCAGTGGCTAGTGAGTGGAAAGCAATCTGCTGCAAGTCAAAACTCACCTGTGCTGGGTTGCAGCAGCATGGGAGAGAGTCGATAACAGAGGCTCAAATTTATTGTGTGGAAGAAGGCAGTGGTAAGCCACTTCCGTATTTTTACCAAGAAAATGCTATGGTTACACTACCAGAATGATTGCAGAGAGGCAAGGGGCAGGGGCTAGTTCTGGGAGAGCTATTGGTTGGAAATGACAGTATAAGAAAAGACAAGACAGATTCCCTGCTCACAATGAGAGCCCCACCTCCATAGTCATGTCAGTGTTGTATTCATTTATTTATTCATTTTTTGTTGTTGTTTATGCTTATAGTTTTCATTTATACCTATACCAACTCTTTTGGTATGAGTATATATTCTCCCAAGGACTTAGTACAGTTCTCTACGTACACATAGTAGGGGCTCAATGAATACTACTGATTGGTTGAATGACTGATCTATGTTTTCCAACTTATTTCCATCGTTATGTGACGATGCTGATGATGATGTAGGGATTACCGAATGAGTATGATAAACAAGTCTCAGTACTGAGACTTTGGGCCGGAGAACCTGCCTGAAACAATTTATTATAGAGCTAGTGGTTTCTGCAGTGCCCCTTGGACTCTCTTGTTCATTCATTCAATTCATTTAATCATATTAATTGAGCACTTACTGTGTGCAGAGCACTGTACTAAGCACTTGAAAAGTATACTTCGGCAACAGATGGAGACAATCCCTACCCAGCAACGAGCTCACAATCAAGAAGCACTGTACTAAGTGCTTGGAAAAGACAATTTGGCAACAGATAAAATCAATCCCTACCCAGTAACGGGCTCACAGTCTAGAAACCTGCCAGCAGTGTTCTCACACGACCAAAGAATACAATGAGTGAGTAGGAGGGGAAGGATGGAACACACTGTGAAGTTCATGAACATATTCTTTTATATGCAAGACCCATTTTTGACTGAAGTGACTGCAATTTGGGGCTGATACCATGCCATAGCACAATACGTAGTAGACAACTAGTTGTCTTGGTAACTGTTGTGACTTTCAGCACCCACATTAGAGAGGTATTCAGTATTCTTGCTGGACCATCTCACACCATTGACTGTCCCAGGTGGTTCTTTGGCCAAAAGCCTACAACACTGCTATAAGAGCCCTAGCAAGCATTCCCCTACTTGCATAGGTGGGACTAGAATCCAAGTTTGACTATTCTTGCTTGTTTTGTGGTATTAAGTCCTTTCTTTATATGCCAGGCATTGGGATAAATACAAGTTAATCAGGTTGGTCACAGTGCATGTACCACAAGGGGATCACAGTCTAAATCCCCATTTCACTGATGAGGTAACTGAGTCACAGAGAAGTTGAATGACTTGTCCAACGTCACACAACAGAGAGTGATGGAGCTGGGTTTAGGTCCCTCTCACTCCCAGGACCATACTGCATCAACTAAGCCAAGCTGCTCCTCAAATCTTCAAATTCTCTGAGACCTGGTCTTTCTACAGGACTAAGAACAGCATTTTACAGACACTATCTTTGTTCAACTGTTTCCTCATTAGTTCATATACTCTATAAGGACAGGAAGCTTGGCTTCTATTTTTATCATATGTTTCCAAGCTCCTAGAATAGCTCTGCCTACACAGGGCATTCAGTAAATACTTGCTCCCACTCCCAGAGAGGTGTAGCATAGGGAAGACTCAGTCCATATCAGGCACCTTTAATGCCACTCCTTCCCAGGAAGTCTCAGTACATGGGTGAGGTGCTGAGTGTGGGCCGCTTATGCAAATAGGGTTTTAATACATCCATCCATTTGCCTGGGCCCACCCCAAGATGACATAGTCACCGCTCCTTGGCCACCCGAAAGATGATCCTACCAGCATGAACCAATGTCAGTTCCTGTGCTGTCAGATTCTGTGGCTTCTCATTGGTAGTTGAGCAAGAATTTGGCATCCCTTGGTTTCCAGTAATACTCATTCATCACTCTTGGACTCCTCCAATATTCCCATTGAACTCCACCTCATGGTCTGACCTGCCATCTTGGAGCCACGTAGCCTAAAGGTGAGAGAGCACCCCCCAAATAGTAAGTTGCTGGGGAAATATGGGTCATTAAGGTCAATCTCAAAATGTGATTGGGCAGGGGTTGGAGGCATTCTGTGGCGGCAGCTGCTCCCAGAGACACTGCAGGTTGTGCTCCAGGGCAGGGCTAGGGGATGTATCATGGCACTGGCATTGGAATGTGTTTAGGAAGGAGGCGGTTGTCCTGGGCTCCTGAAGCCAGTCTAATGGTGAAACTGGGCCCAGGAACCCTGGTCGTGCATTTTGTGTGAGCACAGAAGCACTGGCACACTAGAAGTGTTCTGAAGTGGCAGTTGTTCAGACCTTTAAGATGTGCCACAAGTGAGAGGGGACAGGGGAATGTGGGGAGTGTGGCATTGGCTCCACAGTGGAAGTAGCTTAGAGTCCCTTCTCTATGTTGTGACACTAACCCCAGACCATGGGGATGACAAAGTAGCTCAGATTTCCCTCTCTGCACCACAGAGCTGAGGAAGCAGCTCAGATCTCCTCTGCATCATGGAGCTCAACTCAAACCATGGTTTGTAGTGGAGAAGAAGAGATGGGAAAAGAAAAACGACTGCAGAAGCTCAGTGAAGCTCTGTGGCAGCAGAGGCTCTTTGCATGGTATTTCGTGGCACTGGGGGTTGGGAACAAAACAAACATTGGGAAGGTGAGCGTCAGAGACCAGTATTGGATCCATGGTGGAAGCAGCTAGGGATACACCTCTCCCCCACGGAGCCCAAGTTTGTTCATTCATTCAGTAGTATTTACTGAGTACTTACTATATGCAGAGCACTGTACTAAGCTCTTGGAATGTACAATTTGGCAACAGATAGAGACAATCCCTGCCCATTGATGGGCTTACAGTCTAACTGGGGGAGAGAGACAAAAGCAGTAGCAATAAATAGAATCAAGGGGATGTGCATCTCATTAACAAAATAAATAGAGTAATAAAAATATATACAAATGAGTGGACGAGCACAGTGCTGAGGGGAAGGGAAGGGAGGGAGGAGGAGAAGAGGGAAAGGGGAGGAAAAGAGGACTTAGCTGAGGGGAGGTGAAGAGGGGACAGAGAGGGAGCAGACGGAAAAGGGAAGCTCAGTCTGGGAAGGCCTCTTGGAGGAGGTGAGCTCTCAGTAGGGCTTTGAAGAGGGGAAGAGAGTTAGTTTGGTGGAGGTGAGGGAGGGCATTCCAGGACAGCAGGAGGATGTGGGCCAGGGGTCGACGGTGGGATAGGTGAGAATGGGGAATGGTGAAGAGGTGGGTGGCAGAGGAGCGGAACTACGGGGTGGGCAGTAGAAAGAAGGGAGGAGAGGTAGGAAGGGGCAAGGTGATGGAGAGACTTGAAGCCTAGAGTGAGAAGTTTTTGTTTCATGCGGAGGTTGATAGGCAACCACTGGAGGTTTTTAAGAAGGGGAGTGACATGTCCAGAGCATTTCTGCAGGAAGATGAGCCGGGCAGCGGAATGAAGAATAGATTGGAGTGGGGAGAGACAGGAGGAAGGGAGATCAGAGAGAAAGCTGACAATAATCCATCCGGGATATTATGAGAGCCTGTACCAGTAAAATAGCCATTTGGGTGGGGAGGAAAGGGCGGATCTTGGCAATATTATAAAGCTGAGACCGGCAGGTCTTGGTGATGGATTAGATGTGTGGGGTGAATGAGAGAGTTGAGTCAAGGATGACACCTAGGTTGCAGGCTTGAGAGACGGCAAAGATGGTTGTACCATCCACAGTGATAGGGAAGTCAGGAAGAGGACAGGGCTTGGGAGGGAAGATAAGGAGCTCAGTTTTGGACATGTTGAGTTTTAGGTGGTGGGCAGACATCCAGGTAGAGATGCCCTGGAGGCAGGAGGAGATACAAGCCTGAAGGGAGAGGGAGAGGACAGGGACAGAGATGTAGATTTGAGTGTCATCTGCATAGATATGATAGTTGAAACCTTGGGAGCAAATGAGTTCACCAAGGGAGTGAGTGTAGATGGAGAGCAGAAGAGGGCTGAGAACTGACCCTTGAGGAACTCCTACAGTTAGAGGATGAGAGGAGAAGGAGGAGCCTGCAAAGGAGACCGAGAATGAACGGCCAGAAAAATAACAGGAGAACCAGGAGAGGACGGAGTCTGTGAATCTAAGGTGAGATAAGGTGTGGAGGAGAAGGGGATGGTCTACAGTGTCAAAGGCAGCTGAGAGGTTAAGGAGGATTAGGATCGAGTAGGAGCCATTGGATGGCAAGAAGGAGGTCATGGGTGACTTTTGAGAGAGCAATCTCGGTAGAGTGGAGAGGCCGGAAGCCAGATTGGAGGGGGTCCAGGAGAGAATTGGAGTTAAGGAATTCTAGGCAGTGAGTGTAGATGGCTCGTTCTAGGAGCTTGGAAAGGAAGGGTAGGAGGGAGATAGGGTGATAACTGGATGGGGAAGTGGGTTCGAGAGAGGGGTTTTTTTAGGATGGGGGAGACATGGGCATGTTTGAAGGCAGAGGGGAAGAAGCCATTGGAGAGTGAGAGGTTAAAGATAGAAATTAAGGAGGGGAGGAGGGAAGGGGTGATGGTTTTTATAAGGTGAGCGGGAATGGGGTCTGAAGCACAGGTGGAGGGGCTGGCACTTGCGAGGAGGGAGGAGATCTCCTCTGAGGATACTGCAGGGAAGGATAGGAAAGTAGGGGAGAGGGTTGGGGGGAGGGAGACAGAAGGGGAAGGGGTGACTTTGGGGAGCTCAGACCTGATTGTGTTAATTTTCGTGATGAAGTAGGTGGCTAGATCACTGGGGGTGAGGGATGGGGGAGGGGGAGGGGGAGGAACGGGGGCCTGAGGAGAGGCTGAAGCAATTGGTGGGGGTGACGGGCATGGGTGTCAATGAGGGAAGAAAAGTAGTTTTGCCTGGCGGAGGAGGGGGTAGAGTTAAGGCAGGAAAAGATAAATTTAAAATGGATAAGGTTGGCTTGGTGCTTGGACCTTCGCCAGCAGCGCTCAGCAGTCTGTTGAAGGTAAGAGTAAATATGATGGTGTCAATGATGATGATGGTGATATTGATGGTGCTACCTTATGAGGCAGAACAGGGACTGGTCCCGAGTAGACATTACATTAATGTCTGTTCCCCCTTCTAGCCTATAAGCTAATTGTGGGCAGGGAACATGTCTACCATCTCTGTTTTACTGAACGCTTCCAAGCACTTGGTATGGTGCTCTATACATAGTAAGCACTCAGTAAATACCACTGATAAGAGATAGAAGAGTCAGCCGCAAGATTTCCATTCCTTCAAGCCTAATTGTCAAGTCTCATGACTCAAGTCATATCCTACTAGACTTGTCTCTTCAATCTATTATTTTTTAACTGGGCACTAGTCTTCTAAGCCCCAGGTTTATGATTCATTTCCCTTATTACTGAATCTGAGTTTTTTTAGTGGCTTTGGGAATGTGAACAACATGGTCTAGTGGAAAGACCATGGAATTGGAAGTCAGAAGACCTGGGTTCTAGGCCTGGTTCTGCCACTTGCCTGCTGTGTGACCTAGGGCAAGCCACGTAATTCTCTGTGCTTCAGTTTCCTCATCAGTAAAATGGATTAAATGTCTATACTCTCTCTCCCCCTTAGACTATGACAGGGCCTGTAACAGATCTGGTTGTACGACAGCTGGTCCAGTGTTCAGTACAATGCTTGATACGTAGTGTTACCCTTGCCCTCTTCAGGCTTGAGCTCCGGGGCAGAGAGGTGATGCCCACATCGTCTCTGACACAAAGTCTCATGCATAGAGCCTTCGCTACCCTGGGGCATCCCCAGGCTGCTCCTAACACGGAGCCCCACCCAAAGAGCCTTTGTTGCCATGGCGGTTTTTCCCCATTGTTCCTTCCCTTCCTTCCCTGGTGCCAAACTGCGGTCTGAGTTGTGTTCCACCATGGTGTCAGGAGGGAGATTCAAGAGACTCAAGACGCATTGCCACCCCCGTGGTCCAAGGTTGCCCACTGCTACTCCAGGGTACCTCGGACCCCTACCTTATCACATCTTGGGATTGACCCTAGCTCTCTGTGTTCCCCAAAGCCTTGGTGTTTGGGGGACGCCCCTCGCGCTTCAGGCCACATGGGTCTAAGGTGACGGATAGGGCCATGAAGCAGAAATCAACAGACATTGGAGGAGGGGCTAAGAGTGATCAATAGAGACCACTGGAGAACAAGGGATGCCAGCTTCGTGCTCAACCATCAGTGAGAAGCCACAGAACCTGACGGACAATACAGAAACTACTGAGGATTTGCTCCTGTGGGAGCTTTTTTGGGAGGGCCAAGGGGAGATTACTGTGTCAGCCAGGCAATGGTTTATGAAAATGAAACCCCACCCGTGTAAGCAGCCCGGGCTCAATACATGGACCGCTCAGACTGTGGAGAAGCTTGTGCCTGGAGCAGTAGCCCTGTGCTGAGCCTTCTTGGGAGGGAGTGGGATTAAAAATGCCTGAATTGGAGCAAGGTGTGGTTTTTGTGTTCTTTACACTACACTTCACTGGGAGTGGTAGCATCATTGGCAGAGTTGTCAGTCAATTTTGGCTCAGTCAGCAGTGAGCACAAGAATGGAGCAACTGGGACCTGCATTTGGGACTGTAAAATACTTGCATAAATTTGTCCAGAAGGCCCATGAGAAATGGAGAGGTCCCTGTCAGCCTCCCTAAATGGGTGGGTGGCTTGCCCTTTGGGAATGGGCAGAAGGGGTTTGTGACCCAGAGTGGAAGGCAAAAAGGAATGGGATTAGAGGAGTTGTACTCCAAGCTTTGGTGAATGGGATCCAATCTCTATAGAGGCAAGTGGATTATATACAAGCTCATATTACCACTTTGGAGGGCATAGTTGAGCAACAGAGGGTACTGGTTCAGTCCTCAATAATAACAGTATCAACTCCCATCGAGGAGGTAAATTGGTACAAAAAGGAGGTAGAGGATAAATGGGATTTGGAATTGGAGGTTCGGAGGCTGAGGGAAGAGGTGAGGACCCTAAAGGGAGTAAACCTCAGACAGGACTTAATCCAGTCATGTAAGATGCTCTGCATCACACCTCCACCCCACCAGAGACTTCATGCTCCCTCTTCAACCAGTCCCCAGGGAATCCCAAGGTCCCTCCATGCCATTCAGTGATGGTGGTGGAAGAAAGGACTCAACAAGTTACCAGACATAAGGGAATCATGACTTTAAGAAGTGGGTCTGAACTCTCCCCAGTTCACACCTGCATGAGGAAAGCTGTGGCATGTGGAAGTACTGATAACCCATTAGATGAGCAGGAACCCTCCACAACTGTCATTGAGGAGTGGTGGTCACTTCCCTATTTCTGCAGGAGATGAAAGTCCTGCAAAAGGAATTAGGGTGAACCCCTGGAGACTGGAATACCTTCACATGTTTGTTGGTAAGGGTAGAGAAAACAGTGTTGAACTATAGTTCTGCTGGCCAGGACAAGCTGTGGAAGGCTTGTTAGAATGCAAGACATTGGGGGTCTTGTTGGGGGAGGTGGGGTGGGGAGGTTTGCCCAAACAGCTAAAAAAGTGGAAAAAATGTTTGGGATATATAGCCTGAGTGCCAGAGTTGGGAGGATGAGGCCACAAGAGGGGGAACATCCACAGGCCCTGGTGTACACGATCCAGGTGTGGGTTTGAACATGGGAGGATATTCAACTGGACTCAAATGGGATTATACCACCCTGCCTGGAAGAATGGAGGGTGGGATCATTGGACGGACCAGACTATGAGGAAGGCTCCCATAGAACCTTGGAGCAAACTTATTGATCCTGTACTTATTTGGAGGGAATTGGAGATGTAAAGTGGAGACTTGGTAGCACAACAATTACAAAGTTACCTGGCTAAGGCAGGGGCTTGGTGGAGAAATAAGATGGTAGAAAAGAGACCAATAGTTAGGGTTTTGGGAGGTGCACTGGAGATGCAAACCAAGTTGCATGGGCTACAGAGTACACTAACCAAACTTACTAAACTTGCTGGAGAATATCAGATGGACTCATAAGAGCCGAAGCAAACACCACAAGCGAACTGAGCGGCCTACTTGGGGACCACAGTGGAGGGAAAGAAAGCCTGGTATAATTATGAGACCCAGGGATTGGGTTTGTCCCCAAAGGGCATGTGCAGCACATAATTTTGCAAAGAATGACAAATGTTTTAGATGTGACACTGTATGAATGTGTGGGGCTCATATGGGAAAAGTGCCAGGAGGGAGAAGAACAATGAAATCCTTAAGGAATGAGGGGGATTTGGGCCCAACTTCTTCAAGAAACTGAGTTTTACTGGCAGATCCTGGGTAGTTGGGAAGGTAGCAGGTGAAACTTGGATCCAAAGTCTGAAGCAGCAGGTCATGGTCTATGGAAAGGAGCTGCCAGCACAGGAACTTGGACCCCCTTGGTAAAATGTCGAGGCAGACTGCACTGTGAGGAGACCTGGCCAGCCAGTGTGACACATAACTTGTTGAACACCCGAAGGAAAACACTTTATCAGGTGTCCCAGGGACTGGAAAAGGGGGGAGGTCAATGATTGTATAGTTGTTGGTTACATGAAAGCAAGGAAGAGTGGGGTGATGTGAGCTGCCTGGGAGAACATCGTTAGCTGGGTTAAGGACAACCTGGAAGTTGGATTTCTGTCTGAAGTAGCCATCACCATTCAGGAGAATGGCCAAAACCCCAGAGACAGTACTGACTTCCACCTGAGCCAGATGTTCTTGTGTTTTTGGAACAAAGGGGTCCATCCAACCCTGGAGGTCCACGCAGCCTGGTGAGAAATGAAAGGTGCCTTGCAGATAGCTCCCTGCTGCATTGTGTTCAGGAAGGACAACTAGTGATCCTGTGCCATGGAGAGAAGGAGGATACACTTGATGCAGCTGCTTCCCAGACTAAAGAAGAGGATAATCATCCAGGGCACAACTGGAAAAGGAGTACTGTGAGCAGGGCCCAGAGCTATGTATTCCAAAAGTGCCCCTAATAGCACCAGATTTTCTGTGCTCTTGGACAGGGGATGGCCAGATGAGAATGCTGACTTCTACCCTCCCCAGACCTACAGTGGGAGGAGCTTGAGGGGCCTAGACCTGCACTTTCCAGAAACAGCCTCACTGCAATGGAAAAGTGCAAAATGTAGCAGGCAGAGAACCGTGAAAACCAAGGCGACCCCTGGCAGTGGCACCATATCATTTCCAGCCTAGAGAGTGGGTAATGTACTCCAAACCAGTTAGAGGGTCATTTCTGACTCCACTACAGGAAGGCTTAATAAGAGGAACAGCATGGCATAGTGGTTGGAGCATGGGATTGGGAGTCAGAGGGTAATGGGTTTGTATCCTGCCTCTGCCATTTGTCAGCTGGGTGACTGTGGGCGAGTCACTTCACTTCTCTGTGCCTCAGTGACCTCATCTGTAAAATGGGCATTTAGATTGTGACCCCCACGTGGGACAACCTGATGACCCTGTATCTTCCCCAGCGCTTAGAACAGTGCTCTGCACAGAGTAAGCGCTTAACAAATACCAACATTATTAAAATGGGGATTGAGACTGTGAGCCCCACGTGGGGACAGGGCCTGTGTCTAACCCAATTTGCTTGTATCCACCCCAGTGCTTAGTACTATGTCTGACACATAGTAAGACCATAACAAATACCACAGTTATTATTATCATTAAGGCCTCTACATGGCAATGGGTCAGGTTGACCCTGGGATTAATGGGTTACAAAGGGTTCTAGGAGAACCTTTCTTTGCCCATATGTCACAACTGAAAAAAGGATCGCCTGGCAATACCTAGTGAGGCTACATTGAACTTACTTTGCGGTTTGGGTGTGCAGAAATAATAATAATGTTGGTATTTGTATTTGTTAAGCGCTTACTATGTGCCGAGCACTGTTCTAAGTGCTGGGGTAGACACAGGGGAATCAGGATGTCCCACGTGGAGCTCACAGTCTTAATCCCCATTTTACAGATGAGGTAACTGAGGCACAGAGAAGTTAAGTGACTTGCCCACAGTCACAAAGCTGACAAGTGGCAGAGCTGGGATTCGAACTCATGACCTCTAACTCCAAAGTCCGTGCTCTTTCCACTGAGCCACGCCCGGTGCAGAGCTTTATGAATATGCTCTTTTCTTTTGGGAATAAGGGGAGGGAATTTAACTGTTCAAACCACATAGTATCAGATTTTGGAATTTATGGGGTTGGATTGTAAATTAGAGTAAAAGGTGAGGGAGTGTTTCTCTTGCCCTATTCAGGCTTGAGCTCCAGGGCAGAGAGGGGACCCCGCATGGTCTTCACAGAGCCCCACCCAAAGAATCTTTGCTGCCCTGGCAGTTTTTTCCACATTGTTCCTTCCTCTCCCTGGCTCCAAACCGGTCTAGGTTGAGCTCTGCCGTGGTGTGGGGAAGGAGATTTAAGTCGCATTACTGCCACCAAGGTCCAAAGTGGCACACAGTGCAGAGAGGGGTTCCAACTTCCGGATACCACCCCTTCCTTCTGCCCCTCCTCTATCCCCTCTCACCTGTGGCGCTCGCAATACACAAACACCCCAACACCAAAGGTGTCACAGCAAGTGACAGCAGTTCCAGTAGCTTTTGCCACTGGAGAACACCTCAGATCCCCACGCTAACACATGTTGGGATTGACCCTAGTTCCCTTTGTTTCCTCAAACCCTTGGTGTTTTGGGGGTGGTTCTCCACCACCACCCCTGCCCCTGGCCACATGGCTCTAAAATGGTGGAGTAGGCCAAAAGAAGGAGATCAATGGACCACTGGAGGAGGGACTAAGAGTGATGAATGGAGACCAATGGAGAACAAGGGATGCCAACATCGCGCTCAACCATCAGTGAGAAGCCACAGAACCTGATGGACAATACAGGAAATAATGAGGCTGCTGACTGCTGGCCCACATCCTACCTCTGGCCCGGAATGCCCTCCCTCCTCAAATCTGTCAGACAATTACTTTCCCCCACTTTAAAGCTTTACTGAAGTCCAAGAGGCCTTCCTAGACTAAGCTCCACTTTTCCTCATCTCACACTCCCTTCTGTGTCACCCTGACTCACTCTCTCTGTTCTTCCCTCTCCCTGACCAGCAGCACTTACGTATACTTCTGTTGTTGGGTAGGGATTGTCTCTATCAGTTGCTGAATTGCACTTTCCAAGCACTTAGTACAGTGTTCTACACACAATATGCACTCAATAAATGTGATTGAATGAAAGAATATAATTTTATTTATTTATACTGATGTCTGTTTACTTGTATTGATATCTCTCTCCCACTTCCCATCAGACTGTGAGCACATTGTGGGCAGGGATTGTCTCTCTTTATTGCTGTATTGTACTTCTCAAGCACCTAGGTACAGTGCTCTGCACATAGTAAGTGCTCAATAAATGCAACTGAATGGATGGATGAATGAATGAATGGTAGTATATAGAAAGTTCCTAACATATGCGAAACAAATGGAGGAGGGAGTCACTAGTAAGTCTATGCAGGGCTCACCCAGTTCAGCCTGCAGGATACAATACCCTCATCCAATGGTCTCTGCTTTTCCTCTTCGCATCTTCCTCCACCCCAACCTATGTAACCTCTGCTTAGACTCAAGTTTTCTGGAAAAAGGACTATTTAAATCAGGCTATTTGTAACATGACACAGAACCTGAACTGTAGGTGATTCAATTCAGTCAGATAGTCTACCATCACCATCTGCTGGCTGTATCTGCAGACACTAGTTTCCTAGACCAAGGTATTGTTCTGGTGTATCTAATAGAACTTAACTAACTTATCTTATTAGGTACTTATTAGGTACCTATCTAACTTACCAACTATTAGTATTTCTAGGATGTGCTGGTCCCAAAGAGCATGGGCTGGAGGTGGCAGAAAATCTCCAGTGGTTGCCTATTAACCTGAGCATGAAGCAAAAACTCTTCACTATTGGCTTCAAAGCTCTCCATCAAGTTGCCCTCTCCTACCTCACCTCCTTTCTCTCCTTCTACAGCCCAACCTACACACTCCACTCCTCTGCTGCTAAACTCCTCACTGTGCCTCATTCTCCCACCCCGTGTCGACCCCTGGCCCACATCCTACCTCTGACCTGGAATGCCCTCCCTCCTCACATCTACCAAACTAACTCTCTTCCCCTCTTCAAAGCCCTACTGAGAGCTCACCTCCTCCCAGAGGCCTTCCCAGACTGAGCCCTCCCTTTCCCTCTGCTCCTCCTCCCCTCCATCTGCTCTACCCCTTTCCTCTCCCCACAGCACTTGTATATATTTGTATGTATTTATTGCTTTATTTTATTAATGATGTGCATTTATCTATGGTTCTATTTATCTATTTTGATGGTAGTGATGCCTGTCTACTTGTTTTTTGTTGTCTGTCTCCCACTCTGAACTAGACTGTGAACCCATTGTTGGGTAGGGACTGTCTCTATCTGTTGCCAAATTGTACTTCCCAAGTGCTTAGTACAGTTCTCTGCACACACTAAGCACTCAATAACTTCAATTGAATGAATGAATGAATGAATGATAAGAAAAAGGTTCATATACATTTTTTCCATTAAGTGGGAAATATACAGATAAGTAAGAACTCAGGTACTTCTAGGGGAAAAACCACCTGCAATGTAATAATAATATTGGCATTTGTTAAGCGCTTACTATGTGCAAAGCACTGTTCTAAGTGCTGGGGGGATATAAGGTGATCAGGTTGTCCCATGTGGGGTCCACAATGTGACTTTACTAAGATCCAGATCACATAGGCCTTCCCCATATGTTGAAGTGGCTGCAGTAAGATCAGTCTTTTATCAACCAAATGGCCATCCAAAAGACAGTGCTGAAGGTTTGCTAGAGAGATGTAGGGAAGAAAAGCAAAGCAAAACAAAATTACATATTCCAGGAGTCAAGTGGCCTTGACTCCTGACCTCTTTAGGGAATGGTCCTGGTTGGAGCCAAGCCCTTGGCTGGTCTTCATAAAAATGGAATTATCTTTCTCTCTGTGTTGTATGTTAAGCACTTAGAATGTGCCAAGCACTGTTTTAAGCACTGAGTAGATGCAAGGTAGTTGGGTTGAACACAGTCCCTGTCCCCCATGGGGTTTACAGTCTTAATCCCTATTTTACAGATTAGGTAACTGAGGCAAAGAGAAGACACAGCAGATGTGTGGCAGAGCTGGGATTAGAACCCACGTCCTCTGACTCCCAGGCCCATACCCTTTCCCCTAGGCCATGCTGCTTCTCTTTCTCTCTTCCTCCCTCTCTTCCTATCTCTCCCTTTCCTTCTCTCTTTCTCTCTCTTTCCCCAGTCTCCTGATGTTGGATGAGGAACCTCTTCAGTGGTGACTCCACAGAACAGGCCCTTATACTTTTGACTGAACTAATTCCTAGATAAACCAGGGAAGAAGGTGTTTAATATGTATTTGAAATTACCTTGTCTACAATGCTTACATTGTAAACATTATTTACATTTACTCTTTTGTATCCTTTACATCTGTGCCTCTGATGTAAATATTATTAGTTAGCAGACATGATAAATCAACTTTCTATAGTTCCTCAAAGTACAAAGGTAGAGATTCCTCTCAGATTTCAATATCTAACATGGGGCAAGATGTAGCTAGAAGCAGCATAATCTGGCCAGAAAGCAATGCTTGTACCTAAACCAGGCTGGTCCAACAGGATTTTGAGTGTATCCTAGGGTGAGAAATCCTCTGGAGAAGGCTTCCTTTCCCATGTAAGGTCTGTTCTGTCTTGGTAAAGGGAGAAGACTTTACTCCCAAATTCCATCTTGCTGCAACACCACCATGTTCCATAGTGTTTCTCTCCAAACTGCTGACAATTTTTTCTACTTCAACTGATTCAACACTCTCAGGAGGAAGTGGGGTAGAAATTCCCTCCAAATACATGACAAAACTGAAACCCAGCACAGAAAACTAACAGTATCAAGATTACACTACAAGTCAATGTTCAGTCAATATTCTAACAAAGACTAAGACTTCCAAATAACACCCTGTCTGTACTCACTGCCTACAGCTCAGAGCTAACAGACATATTTGTTTTGCATTAGGTGAGTGTGCTCTTTGGACTCCTCCAGACCATATAAGCCCCCTCATGATCTCTCTTGACCCAAATGAATAACCTTCAAAGACTTAGAGTAATCAGTAATCCCTCTAAGGACCAGTGTAAGATATGCCCATCTAGACTGGTTTGTGTCAGTGGCAAGCAACTCCCTGGTACCCTTGCTGAGGTTGTTTACTGCCACAGACAAAAGGGAGAAATGACCAGCTCTGGAAGATCATACCTACCAATCAATGGTGTTTACTGAGGGCTTACAGTTTGCAGAGCACTGTGCTAAATGCTTGAGAGAGTTAAATACAACAGAGTTGGTAGACACACCCCTGGCCCACAAGGACCTTACATTCCAGTGGAGGGAGACATTTAAAATAAATTATGGAAATGTACATAAGTGCTGGAGGGCTGAGTGTAGGATGACTATCAAGTACTTAGAGGTTACAGATCCAGTTTCCCTGTACATATCTCCACTTCTTTTGACCATCTTTTCATCCATTTTATCAATCAGATTTATTGAGCACATAATGTGTGCAAAGCACTGTACTAAGCGATTGGGAGAGTAATAATAATGATGGTATCTGTTAAGCACTAGCTATGTGTCAACCACTGTTCTAAACGTTCAGATAGATACAAGCTAATCAGGTTACATATAACAATAAACAATCTCTCATGCACCGGTCCCCTATCTTTGTGCCACACATAGGTCATGTAGGAACACTCTCCTAAATCCTCCTCATCAAAACAGGTGCTCACTTCTCCTTCAAAATTCCACCCCCCTCAAAAGTCCACCTCTTTACTGAAACCTTGCCACCTGTCTCCAGACATTGTCCACACTTCAGAAATCTTTTAAGCCCTAAGCATATATCTGTTTAATCAGTTGATTTATCATATTTATTGAGCAACTTCACATATCTGTTTTCTGTTAGTGTTATATATCTTTAGGTCTTTCTGTTGGTCACATGTTTTAGTCTATTTTCATTTTTGGGTGTCTGTGTCTGTCTGGCCTAGCAGATTGAGTACAGGAACTGGAGTCTCTTTCCTCTGTCCCTCTTATAGGACACTGAGTAACAGGACAGTCAGCTAATATTGTTGACAGAGTTGACGTAGGCAAAGAGGCTTTGAGAATCATCTATCATCTATCATCTTAGTGTCATTGTTCCCTAAATTTCCAATAACAAATATCTGGTAATATTAAGAAGTTCCCAAAGCTTTTGGGAATATGTTCGGCCCCTTACCTGCTTTGACCTGATGGTTGGATAGGAGTTGCTCATTGACCAATAAGACCATAAAGGATTGTGCTTCCAGGAGCAGATGGACTGCTTAAGTCTCCTGCTCCAGGCCCAGTTGATCCCTACTACAGTGGATCCTAGTAAGATGCACCCAACTCAGGTTCAATTTTCTCCATGCATCTGAAGGAACAAGGCCCATCAAATCAGAGGAAGACAGTACAACATGCCCCTAAGGATGGGTTTTTACCTCTGGGCTCACATTCCCTCAGGAAGATGAAACATAGGGCATTACTGTTCAGAGAGTAGGTTGGGTAATGGATAACAAAAAGGTTAACATGAATGTCACTCATTGGGAGGGATAGCCTACTAGACTAGGATAGAAAACTGTAAAAGTTTATGTGGAAGAGTAAAGGTAGGATAAAATCAGAATACAAAGCTAGCACGTGGAGAAGTTATGAGAGCTACCACAAACCCAGTAGAAAATATAGGGCAAAGGTTGCCCCTAGTTCCACCTGCAAGAGGTGACCATGACTGGACACAGAACCTAACCCAACATATAATCCATAAAAGGGATGTCTGGAGAAGGGTCATGAATTCTACTTCCGGCCGTGCCACTTTTGTTTGACCTTGGGCAAGTCACTTGACTTCTCTGTGCCTAAGTTCCCTCATCTGCAAAATGGGGATTAAGATTGTGAGTTCTATGTGGGGTAGGGAGTGTGTTCAACCCGATTATCTCGTTATATATTATCCTGATTATTCCAGCACTTGGAAGAGTGCCTGGCACAAAGTAAGCACTTAACAAATGCCATAATCATTATCATTACTATTATTATTATTAGAGGAGGGGCTGGCATTATGGTGAAGGAGCCAGTGGGTATCAAGTGAGTCAAGAAGGATGTAAAGAGGGAGAAAGGGGACTGAAATTTTCTTATTGTGTGCTTGTAATTAATGCTTCTTAAGACAGCTTCCTGAGCAATGAATCTTTGATGATAAATGTAGTCTGTAGTCTGTTTGGCACTTAAAACTAGGCTCACCCAAAATCAGAACTCCTTACAGTACTTGAGAGTACCAGCCATCAAGTCACATGTGATTATATGAATGGTCAGATTCAGTGGGGAACATTGAGCTCACGCAGTCAAGGCCGACCCCTGACCCATCCTGCCTTGCTGATTATGCACTGCTGGCATAGTGCCAACTCTGGGTGGAAGGAAGATGAAACAGCCAGAAGAAGGAGACCCCAGGGCATAAACAAGACCATATGGTGAACGACTGCCAAGGACATACCACCCCATGAACCTTGGGGCCCTAGGGATACCTGGAAGGAAGCATCAAGCCAGGTGGATGATGCATCCCCAAACAGGGCCTGCTTTGTTCTTGGCACACCAGAAGGGATTTAAGGCAGTGCATGCAAGGAGAGGGTGTGATGTGATTTCTCCAAGTTTGCCGGTCACCACGGACTGTTCTGTAAGTAAGCCTACCCCCCACCCGCCACGCTTTGCACTCTAAATAAACCATAAGCCTGGATTTATCTGCCTCTTTCTTTGGTACTCCATTACAATCAATATACGGGGGACAGGCAGTCAGTCTATGAAGGCTCCAGTCCCACTCGGTACACTATACCAGATGCACCATTTTGATTACCCAAACTTAGCTATTATTACCATCCCCCATTATGTCGAGAGTCTTTGTGTTCTTATCCCAAATCCCTCTGAACATGGACAGTGCATCTGAGCCATGTAACTCAGAGGCAAGGAACTGCAGTGGAGGAAAGCTGGGAGCTGATAATAAAAATAAAGGACATAAAGGTGTCTTGAGTATGATCCATACTGGACAGGGAACAGACCAAATTAAAATCAGACTGTCAGGTATTAAATTGGATGAACAGCTATGCAGTGAGGCACCCAAATCTTTGGACTCAATGGAATTTACAGATTCTGGATGGACAAAAGTGGGTAGTAGCAAACTACACAACCTGTCAGAGAGGAGTCTTTGGTTCTGGTGGTTCCCCAAAGTCAGTACTTTGCCTGGTGAAAGATCTGTTGATCTTTAGCCCCTGGGAGACCTGAAAATAGAGTGTGGGTTGATCGTTGGAGGTCTCTTTCTTCCCTGCTCTTCCAGGAGTTATTATTACACTTCCCCAAATCCTGGAGTTCCCATGCAATTCCAAGTTGTGAGGTCAGATCAGGCAGGCAAAGGTCAAGGATAGTTCAGAGAAAACCCAGGAAGTCCACTTTAAGGATCCCCAGAGTGAGGTTCAAGTTAAGGTATGTTAAGTCTGGCAATCTGATCTGACAAAGGCCCTTGAGCTCCTCCAGACTGCATCCAAATTCAAATTCATCCCCAGAGGTCTGAAACTCCACCTACCCTGTGGCCTGGTAGTAAGTTTCCAGTTTGCTCTAGAATCCCAGCTACACCTCTGTCTTAATTCTCCACTTATTACTGCAAAGCAAGAAACTCATATGAAAAGGCCATTAATAGAGACCCATCAAAGGCTTATGCTGATTTCTCTCTGGTTTCTTTTGACACACCTTGTGTGGTTGTGTGGCCTCTAATAATGTCCTCTTCCATGGCAGATGAATTATTTTTGAGTTAAAGCAGAGACAACCATTTAGACCCTTCCTTGCAGGAACCAGGATTGTGATAATATCAAGCATTCATTTCGCAGCAGCAGGTAAAACAATAGGTAAGTTTCATCAGGAGGGCAGTTGGTAAGGTAGTATTTCTTTTTTGATCTAAATAAGCAAATGGGGGTCTCCTCCCTCCTCCTTATTTGTCTGATGCTCAACTGTAATGAAACACTGAGAGGTAATCACCAAACTTCCATATCGATGGGAAAGTAGCATTTCATAATTATCTCTATCTTCAAAGCCTCATTGAAGACACATTTCCACCAAGAGGCCTTCCCTATGTCCCCATTTCCTCTTTTCCCATTCTCTTCTGCCTCACCCTGATTTGCTCCTTTTATTCATCCCTCGCTCAGCCCCATAACACTTAAGGAAACATCTATAATTTATTTATACTAATGTCTGCCTCCCCCTTTAAACTGTGAGCTCATTGTTGGTAGGGAATGTGTCTGCCATCTTGGTTATAGTGTGCTCTCCCAAATACTTAGTACAGTGCTCTGGACAGAGTAAGCATTCAACAAACATGATTGATTTATTGATTGATTAATCTAATTGTCCTGCTCTTGTCAGCCCCTCTAGTTTACTATCAATGAAGGAATTTAGTAATTATCATTGAGATTGTTCATCGAGATCAGAGAAAATATAAGTGCATATGGGGAGAAATTATTAAGATATTGAAAGAACTAAATCAAGAAGGTCTCTTGAAGGACATATGCCTTCAGAAAGGCTTTGAAGTTGGGGAGAGTAATTGGCAGATTTGAGGAGGGAGGGAGGGCCTACCAGGCCAGAGTTAGGACGTTGGTCAGGCGTCAGTATCAAGACAGGTGATATCGAGGCACCAGAGGATCGAAGTATGCGGGCTGGGTCATAGGAGAGAAGCAGGGTGAGGTAGGAAGGGGACAAGGTGATAGAGTGCTTTAAAGCCAATGGTGAGGAGTTTCTGTTTGATATGGAGGTGGATAGGCAACCATTGGAGATTTTTGAGGAGGGGAGTGACATGCCCTGAACATTTCTGTAGAAAGATGATCCAGGCAGTGGAATGAAGTATGGACTGGAGTGGGGAGAGTCAGAAGGTTGGGAGATCAGCAAGGGGACTGATGCAGTAATCTAGGCGGGAACTGTGTGCTCAAAACAAAATTCATTACTGTCACTTTTTTTCAACATGTTATTTGTTAAGCTATTATTATGTGCAGGGAACTGTATTAAGTGCTGTAGTAGATACTAGACAATCAGAATGGACAAAGTCCTTGTCCCCATGGGGCCCATCATCTCAATTCCCATTTTACAGATAAGGTAACGGAGGGACAGAGAAGTTAAGTGACTTGCCCAAGGTTGCACAAGAGACAAATGGTGAAGCTGGGTTAAGAATACAGAACACTTCTGTGGGCTTGGATATAGCACTTCCACTCTAGTCTGATATGATTTTAGCAAAGCCCCATCACCTTGTGCTTTTCATTCCCTCTCCCTTTCCCTAAAGGTTGGGAGAGTCCCTTCTCCAAGTGGGATTCTCCTTTGTTGCCTTTGCCCACTTGGGCACTGCTGTCCTATTGACACTAAGGATTAAGGAAAATGCCCTTTCTAATATGCACCTGAAAAGTCAAGGGGGGGGGGGGTGGATACAGGGTGCCAGCTGCTCCTTGCTTTGCTCTCCAAGGTTTTTCTATGAGTCAATGGACAGGGCCACCCTGGTAAGATTTTGGGCCCCCGATGAATCCCATCAGAGTTTTAAAGTGTAGAAAAATTACCACTGTTGGCTCACTGCCTTGTCTTGCGCACCATAGGCCCCACTGGAGTGCATTGTTCATTCAGGTGGCTTTGCCAAGTGGGTCTGGAACATCCTTCCCACAAAACCTGTCTCTCCACTCACAAAGCTCTCCTAATATTCTACCTCTGCAACGTTTTCCTGCCTAATTGACAGTACCCCAATTCTGACCAATCTTTCAACTCCTTCTTGCACTTGTTACATTGTGGCTGGATTCATGTATTGGCCTATTCACTGGTCTTTCTGCCTCCAGCATCTGTCTCTCCTATCTAAATTATAATGGTGGTTACTAAGGGCTTACTATGTGCCCTGCACTGTGCTAAACACTAGAGGCAATGCAAAACAATCAGATTCATTCATTCATTCAATAGTATTTATTGAGTGCTTACTATGTGCAGAGCACTGTACTAAGCGCTTGGGATGAACAAGTCGGCAACAGATAGAGACAGTCCCTGCCGTTTGACGGGCTTACAGTCTAATCGGGGGAGACGGACAGACAAGAACAATGGCACTAAACAGCGTCAAGGGGAAGAACATCTCGTAAAAACAATGGCAACTAAATAGAATCAAGGCGATGTACAATTCATTAACAAAATAAATAGGGTAACGAAAATATATACAGTTGAGCGGACGGGTACAGTGCTGTGGGGATGGGAAGGGAGAGGTGGAGGAGCAGAGGGAAAAGGGGAAAATGAGGCTTTAGCTGCGGAGAGGTAAAGGGGGGATGGCAGAGGGAGTAGAGGGGGAAGAGGAGCTCAGTCGGGGAATGCCTCTTGGAGGAGGTGATTTTTAAGTAAGGTTTTGAAGAGGGAAAGAGAATCAGTTTGGCGGAGGTGAGGAGGGAGGGCGTTCCAGGACCGCGGGAGGACGTGACCCAGGGGTCGACGGCGGGATAGGCGAGACCGAGGGACGGCGAGGAGGTGGGCGGCAGAGGAGCGGAGCGTGCGGGGTGGGCGGTAGAAAGAGAGAAGGGAGGAGAGGTAGGAAGGGGCAAGGTGATGGAGAGCCTTGAAGCCTAGAGTGAGGAGTTTTTGTTTGGAGCGGAGGTCGATAGGCAACCACTGGAGTTGTTTAAGAAGGGGAGTGACATGCCCAGATCGTTTCTGCAGGAAGATGAGCCGGGCAGCGGAGTGAAGAATAGACCGGAGCGGGGCGAGAGAGGAGGAAGGGAGGTCAGAGAGAAGGCTGACACAGTAGTCTAGCCGGGATATAACGAGAGCCCGTAATAGTAAGGTAGCCGTTTGGGTGGAGAGGAAAGGGCGGATCTTGGCGATATTGTAGAGGTGAAACCGGCAGGTCTCGGTAACGGATAGGATGTGTGGGGTGAACGAGAGGGACGAGTCAAGGATGACACCGAGATTGCGGGCCTGCGGGAGGGGAAGGATGGTCGTGCCATCCATGGTGACGGAGAAGTCTGGGAGCGGACCGGGCTTGGGAGGGAAGATGAGGAGCTCAGTCTTGCTCATGTTGAGTTTTAGGTGGCGGGCCGACATCCAGGTGGAGACGTCCCGGAGGCAGGAGGAGATGCGAGCCTGAAGGGAGGGGGAGAGGACAGGGGCGGAGATGTAGATCTGCGTGTCATCTGCGTAGAGATGATAGTCAAAGCCGTGAGAGCGGATGAGTTCACCGAGGGAGTGAGTGTAAATGGAGAACAGAAGAGGGCCAAGAACTGACCCTTGAGGAACCCCAACAGTTAAAGGATGGGAGGGGGAGGAGGCTCCAGCGTAGGAGACCGAGAATGATCGGCCAGAGAGGTAAGAGGAGAACCAGGAGAGGACAGAGTTCGTGAAGCCAAGGTGAGATAAGGTATGGAGGAGGAGGGGATGGTCGACAGTGTCAAAGGCAGCAGAGAGGTCAAGGAGGATCAGAATGGAGTAGGAGCCATTGGATTTGGCAAGAAGGAGGTCATGGGTGACCTTAGAGAGAGCAGTCTCGGTAGAGTGGAGGGGACGGAAGCCAGACTGGAGGGGGTCTAGGAGAGAATGGGAGTTAAGGAATTCTAGGCATCGATTGTAGATGAGTCGTTCTAAGATTTTGGAAAGGAAGGGTAGTAGGGAGATAGGACGATAACTGGAGGGGGAAGTGGGGTCAAGAGCGGGTTTTTTTAGGATGGGGGAGACGTGGGCATGTTTGAAGGCAGAGGGGAAGGAGCCCTTGGAGATTGAGTGGTTAAAAATTGAAGTTAAGGAAGGGAGGAGGGCAGGGGCGATGGTTTTAAGAAGGTGAGAGGGAATGGGGTCCGAGGCGCAGGTGGAGGGGGTGGCACTTGCGAGGAGGGAGGAGATCTCCTCTGAGGATACTGCAGGGAAGGATGGGAAAGTAGGGGAGGGGGTTGTTGGGGGGGAGGAGAGAGGCGGAGGGGTGACTTTGGGGAGCTCAGACCTGATCGTGTTGATTTTCGTGAGGAAATAGGTGGCCAGATCATTAGGGGTGAGAGATGGGGGAGGGGGAGGAACAGGGGGCCTAAGGAGAGAGTTAA